>NC_056471.1:31663635-31963635 GCF_008729295.1 Plectropomus leopardus
ATAGCCCAGGCTTTCTCATACTTTTCAGTGTCAAATGCCATTCAATGATAGAGGATTAGGTCAATACTAAAGAAAAAAAACTGCTAAATTTCAAGAATAAAGTCAAAAATTTTGAGAAAAAAGTTCTAATATTTTGAGAAAAATATTACGACTCTTCTCTCAAATCTACAGCTTTATTCTCAAAATATTTTGACTTTATTCTTGAAATTTAAGGATTTTTTTTCCCCTTTAATATAGTACTAATCCTCTGTCGTACTGACGCTTACAAAATCATGACTTACAAAACTTTCAGTCATTTTATCAAATTCTATGACTTTTCCAGGCCTGGAAAATGTAGTTGTAAAATTCCATGACTTTTCTGTGACAAAACAAGTTCCCTCCTGATACTACTTTTAAGAGAACCTACACCGAATCCTTGGCTTAGCTTAGCTACCCAAGACAATCGTGATTGGTTCAAAGAATTACAAACAACCCAGAGGTTGTTTTTGCCCTCACAGATAACTGTCATAACTACGCCAACAGTGCTGACAGAGCTAATGGTGTTAATGAGGGTAAACTCTCACTCACCTTGAGGGAACGTGGACTTCATGCCTCCGTGGGACGACAACGTGCACGTTCAACCAGACCGCCGACCAAGACAGCTGAAAGAGAAGCGTGCATCAAAACAAGAAGAAATTACTTTATATTTGCATGCAAAACAGCTGTTTGCTGCTATATTAATGTTCTCTTTATTTGTATACTGTACCTTTAATGATCTGTTTTTTATATATATATTTTATGGTTATGGATAAATGATTCTTTGACTGTTAGGCCTAATATTATTATATACTGTAGTATTGATCTATATCCTGAAATAGAATATTTCCTGGAAAATCATTTTAGACTCTTGAAAAAGTGATTTTTAATCTTCAGGGTTTTTTCTGATTAAATTAAGGTTAAATAAATAAATAATTTTGTTGTATTTCAATGTGTTGGGCTACTATGATGATTTAATTTCCCTTTGGGGATTATCCAAGTATTTTTCTAGAGTCTACAACTTAAAATACACAAATAAATAAACTTACCTCACTGCAAATATCACCTGGTTGAGAAATTGTTCATTTGTGGGTTTCAGTATTATTTTAACATTATAGCTGCCAGCAACAAATCATTTCACCCATATCATATCATTTCACCCGTGAAATAACACTTAGACATTTTTGGTGTTATGCAATCCAAACTGTGAAATAAAATGGTGATTTATGAGTGTGTGGGCGAGGGGCAGGGTCTCAGATATAACACGTGGTTTTAGGCAGGGGCATAACTCTGTGTGTGTGTGTGTGTGTGTGTGTGTGTGTGTGTTTGTGCAAATACCATATACAAATATGCTTGTTTCTCAGTTTTACAGAGGAAAACACCCCTGGGCTCAGGATTTGCTTATCAGGAAACAGACTACACCATGTGTGCGTGTGCGTGTGTGTGTGTGTGTGTGTGTGTGTGTGTGATTCAAATTTCCTGATAAGCAAATAGAAAAAACTGAAAGGAAGTGAAAGTTTTTGCCGTTAAAATTAAAGTTACAGTTTCAGGATTTACAAAGAAAATGTCATATAAGTGATTATGAGTGCTAATGTGCGAATTTTCTACGAGTGTGTGAGTGTGTGTGTGTGTGTGTGTGTGTGTGTGTGTGTCAGATGCCACTCACAACAGCTTGTTAAAAAGCAGCAGTGTGTTTTATGAGCAGTTGAATTACCTGTTGGGTCGGTGTTGGTTTCTGTCGAGCTCGTCGTGCAGCAGCTTCCCACAATCACAGCGTTTTCCCTGCAGGCTCATCGGCAGGAAACCTCATCCCTCGCTCTCTCTCTCCTTCTTCAGTCTTTTCACACCGTTCAGGATTTCTTCTGTCCTGTGAAATGAGAAACTGCAGCCCCTCTCACTCTCTTGCTCCACTTTTTAAGTCTATTTGAGGTCATTTTTTATCTACAACAAACTTTTAATACTCCAACTACGATTTCTTTTGAAAATATGGATTAAAAGGCAAAAAAATACTTGGCAAAAATGTCTCGAAAATTGAAATTGAAAATGTGACAAAAATTAGTAAAATAAAAAAAGATCAAAAGAGAGGCAGAGAAAGAAATATTGTAAAATAATTATTTGATTTTAATTAAATATTTAAAGTGAATTGTTGTCACATTTTTAGCACTTTATAAGCCTTTTCCTTCTTTTTCTTTCTTTTTTTTCACCATTTCTCTCTGCTGTTTTTTGTGATAATTTTCAGGTAATTTTGTTGTAACTAATTCTTTACTAATTTTGGGTAATTTCTTGTTCATTGCCCGACATGTTTTTGAAATAGATTAAGCCAATTTACTCAGGTTTCAAGGGGTTAATCATTTGTGAAAGGCGCCTGAACACAACAAAAGAAACTGATGTCCATCCAGGTTTCCGTCCTGAACTGTTAGTTTCTGCCAAAAATATTGTAGAGGGCCCCCTCACCCCATGGACCCCAGTGCAGCTGCCCTGCCTGCACTGTCTGTATTTACGGCCCTGTACGGGACAAAGCTTGTTATCAGGATGAATTCATTGTTGGTTTGGATCTTTTTTAATTGAATTTCTCAACTGTAGGAAAAATACAGATTATCTTTGAGCTCAAACTGGCTGCTGAGATCACATCCTTTTTTACAAAGCATGATCACGGGGAAAAAGGGACAATGAACTGACATCACCTGTCTTTTGTTTAGCCCATGATGCCATTCAGCTCAGTCGGCTCACATGTCCACCGCTCCTCCTCCTCCTCCTCCTCCTCCTCCTCCTCCATTACTGGACATGTTCCAGATTTGTCCCTGGAAGTTCCTGGACAGCGGCAGCCGATTCCAGCAGCGTCTATTGTAGTCCCAGCGCTTCCTTACATCTTTTATAGTCCTGTGAACGGCCTAGCGTCGAGCTCCGCTCCCCTGCTGACAGACACGTAAACAAAGCCTGGAAACAAAAGCACGCTGTCCCCAACGACCCCGACTCTTTCTATACCACTGTACAACCTCAAAAACCACTCAAGTCATTTTAACTTATAATAACAATATGTTTATTTCTGTAAACATGGCGGTTATATTGGCAACAACACACAAACACCTTCACATTCCGTACAGCAAGTTAAAATAGCTTCATAGATTTAAAAATAAAAAAGAGAGAATGATACATGGAGAGGGGAAGTGTTTGAGGAGGAGGTGATAGGGTCCATTTTTTCCAGGAGAAACAAGGTCGGCGCAGAGCTTCAGGCGTCCAGGAGGTTCAGGACAGGTCCAACACTGATCTCAGTTCAGCCGGAAGACCCTCCTTCTGCCGCCACTGTGCGTTACGTAGGCTGAACCATTTCTGGAGGACAGACAATAAACAAAAAAGAGACGTGTTAGAGACCGGTAACAGGAGGTTTTGTTCAGAAACAAACTGAAACACAATAGCGATGAGGTAACCGGTGCAGCCGACAGAAAACAGTCATGACATTAATATTCCTGAGAAGGTGGAGTTGTTGTATTGTCAGAAATGATCACTTTGTCCTCCAAATTCACTGTTACACTGTTTCCATCCTCGGGCCACTGGTTACGTTTACGTACACAACAATAACTTACTGAGAATTCAACTGCCATTATAATAATTCATGTCAATATATACAGGCTAACATTACCTGCAAGCTGCAATAAAGTGTTAAAGAAAACATTTTAATCTGATGTTCAAAGAATATTTTTAAGGATGTTTATCATTTTAAATCATGTCCCTGTAATGTTAAACACTGACTAAAACATAACGTTTTATATGCAGTAATCTCAGGATGTTTTAGACAAATCAAACAACGCGTTCGGCCAACGTTCTTCTTAAACTTCGGGCTACGTTCTCTATAACAATCAAAAATGTTTTTTCTTTCACAAAAAAATGTTAAGGATAGTTTAAGCTATGTTTTGCCATCTAAAGTAATTATTATTATTTAATTTGGTCAAAATTAAATAAGAAAAAGGTTTCTGGTAAATATCATTAAGGACAATGGAAATATCTTCTTTGGCTACGAGCAGTTTTGAGTTTTTTAACGAAGTTTTTTGTTTTTCTGTGTCCAATCACCAAAACAGAAACTCCAAATATAAAATCTATCATCGTAAGAGAATCATTAACTGCAGCAATGTTTTCTTTCGGACTTTCATTATCTTCATAAACACATTACAGTCATAGTTTTTGGAGCATGTAAGCGTGGTCGCTGACTCACACAGACACGCAGTGACCCCGAGGCGAAGTTGTATCAGGGAAACCACAAAAGACCAATGTTTCCATCCAGCTTTAACAGACTGCTCCGCCAACAACTGCTCACTGAAACTCTGACCAGATGATGACTGCGCCGAGTGCCTCGACACACACCCGTGACCCGGCACATTGCTGCGCTGCGGTTTGCGTTGTCAAGGGATTCACAACAATGCTGACATCATCTCGATAATGCCGAGGGGAGAGGGAGGGATTCGGGACGACGGCGTTAAGGCACGAGACCCTGGCGGGGTTTGTGGGACGTACGTGTGCCTGGCAGGAGGGACGGTTTCCACATTTTGTCCTGAAAACACATGAGATTCTCATTTGGAGTCGTCTGGGTTTGCACTCAAGACAAAATCAATCTGAGAGCTGCTCTCTGCTCTCTGAACTTGGCTCTTCATGTGTGTTTTGGGATTTCATATTCGTGTAGCTCATTTTCATGATGCAGTACATAAATTTGGGGGAGAAGTTCCTACAGTTTATCAATAAATCCAGTCTACAAAGGTTTAGTCTTTAAAAAATGATATTTTGGATGTAAGTTAGTTGTTTTGTACTTTGTTTTGTTTGCTTTTTCAAAGTGCAAAATACCTTCAAATGTCTTTTAAAAGCATTGCACACATACCACTCCAGAACAATAATAAGCTTTATAATCCTGCTGAACCATACAATGGTACTTATGTCATTTTTTCCAAATGACTGGCACTGGATTACATAACGTGGCCTTTCAAACTCTACCTTTACTGACTGCAGCGCTGAAATCAAATAAAACACGGTCTATGAAAGGAGCTCAAACATGCGGCGCAGAGGCTGAAGCTCATTGTAAATGTTGTTAATGTGACACGGGGAGTGGTAGTCGGGGTGTGTTTCCTCAGCTAAACCTTCTCCAATGAGAGCTTTGTTAACGCTCGACAGGGGGGGGTGGAGCGGCGAGAAGAAAAAGAAAGCCAGTAAAAAAACTCCACATCAGCTGGAAATGAAGTCAGGTCTTTTGATGAGGGGCCAGACCTTTACCTCACCCTGCAGCAGGCTTCCCCGGTCAGGTTGGCCCGCACCTCCCACCTTTGTATACGATGAATGGAAACAGTCACTAACACTGGAAGAGGAATTAGGAGGCAGCGCAGTGCAGTTTTAGTTTAGAAAGACTTTCATAGATGTTTTGCTGGCGGGAAAAGCAGAATAATAAACCTCAGTAGACGGAGCAAAATATGAAACGCTATCTTTCAAAGCTACCGTCTTTTCATGTGCGAATTCTCTTAAAAATAGTGCTGATTGGTGCCGAGCTGAAGCAGAGAGGTTCCTGACAGCTGCGTAGGTTTGTGGGCGAGAAGAAACACGTGTCAAAAATCTTCACAAAACTACCGACTAATAATAGATGGGGATTATTTAATTGGATGGCTTGTTCTTGCAGAAATATGTTAAATGGACACAAGCTTTTAATAATGCACTTTCTGGCACTGGGCATGAAATGTGTTAAAAACTAACATGCCGGCAACATGAAAACAATGCCGATGCAATATTTCATGAGGATCTTTTGTCGTGGTGGACACACGAATTAAGTATGAAGAGCAAAAGTTCTTCGTAGGGCAGGAGGTTCAAACAAACATGGACTTTAGACCACAGGACAGCTGTTTGTGTCTCCTGTGAAACTTATTTACGCACACAACTCCTGTTTTATCAACGGATTTTAATACGATGGCTCAGATGATATCTCATGAATTAGCACTCATACCAGTTTGGGTTTTAGGTTTAGGAAAAAAATCATGGTTCAGAGTCGTCACAATATGTTATAATGTTATGTTATATACTTAAATGTAAAGTTACATAGGTTAGGTTTTTGGAAAAGAAACAGTTTAGTTTTTAACGATATGTCCTTAATGTAAAGTTACGTTGCTTAGATTTAGGAAAGGCAACAAAGTTTTCCATTTCATGTTAGATACTTAAATTAAAGATATGTAGCTTAAGTTTACGAAAAGAAAGATGGTTGGACGTTATGTTACCTAGGTTGGATTTAGGAAAGTAAAGTTATGTAGCTAAGGTTTAGGAAAAAGAACATGGTTTGGAATTTCACGTACTTAATGTTGAATTACGTTTGTTTAGGTTGTGCAAGAGAACCAAAGTTGAGAAATTCACTTTACGTACTTAACATTAAGTTATGTAGCTTAGGTTTAGGAGAAGAAACGTGGTAGGGCATTTCAGGCTGCGTGCTTAACGTAAAGTTACGTAGCTTTGGTTAAGGAAAAGAAATGGTCAGGGGTTGTTAACGTAAAGTTACGTAGATTAGGTGTACAAAAGTAAAGTTAAGCATGTTAGGTTTAGGAAAAAAAACATGGTTGGGTGTTTTTACGTTACATACTGAACGTGAGGTTACGTAGGTTAGGTTTCGGTCAGTAAAGTCACGTAGCTTGGGTTAAGGAAGAGAAACATTATCGAGCGTTTTCAAGTTACATACTGAACATGAAATTACGTTGGTTAAGTAAATTATGTTACAGTTAAGAAAACAATCATGACTGAGCGTTTCACATTACTTACTTAATGTAAAGTTACGTACTTGATGTAAGATGAAGTGATGACATACAATAAAATAACTTAAGTTCACTTGATTTCACACAAACAACAGTCTCCTGTGTGAAAGTCCTGTGTTTGTTAGACCCATCCACCACCCCAATTTAAACCTTACATGAACTCTGCATACTATTTCCTTTTTTACTCCCGTCAGCGAACTGATCATGAGATTGTAGCCTTCACAATTATGTTGGATATATCTGAATTACTGGCTCAGGATTACATGGGTCATCTTATTTTCTTTTTTCATTATTTTCATGGGGAGACGTACAAACATGAGAACAGCCTGGTTTTATCCAGGGTTTACAATCTTTCATACACATCTGATATTAGTCTTTAAATCAGTGCAGCTGACAATAACGCCATTTCACTCTCTCTTTATGCAAATAACTGAAACTCAAAGCATTTCTCAGCTTCAAGTATTTGCTTCAAACATGCGTAACCACAGTGATTTGCTTTTGTTGTACAGCTGGTGAGAACAAGGTGTAAAATAGGCTACACCTGCAATTACAACACAATAAACATGATCTGATGAACCTGTTTGCACACAACGATCAGATATGCTGCAGATCTTTTGCGCCTGAGTTGCGTTCAGCCCTGAGAAATCTAGATGAACTGGTTTGTGGAGTTTGGGTGGAAAAAAGTATTTGTGTGACAGAAACGAGTCATTAACCGATGAAGTGTTTGTGCTGTGACAGCTAATTATGAAAAGGACACACGTGCCATGGCATGTGAGAGCTGTTTTTTATGCCAATCTGAACGCGTCTGTTGGCCTTTGAGATCAAACATGAGCAGAAAATTTGCCTGTGAGATGAAGCTGATGTTACGTCAACTCAAATGACTGAAATGACTGAATTTACATGTAGGGTTTCACCTCCCTGTGAGTACAGCTAAGCAAACAGTCACGCTGTTTCCCTGCCAAATCCTGAAGGGGGATTACCAACTGATGATTTTTATTCCAAAACGAGACTTTAAACATTAACTCCTCAAAAGCAGAAATTCTCAGAGTGCTTTTGCAGTGATCCATCTATCGGAGGAATGCTACTGAAGGTGCCTGCAGAGCCTCAGAGCACTTTCAGCGTGTTATCGGCGCTCTGAGGCTTCACATCTGGCTCCTGATGTGACAGTTGCACAGACTTTACAGTGAGACATTCCTCAGATAGACGGGTGGTGGGAGTGTTTACATGTGGGAGAGCAGGGTCGGTGGAGATTAAATACCTGAGTGATAATGTGATGTTTTATATAATTAGGTTATGTTTGGGGCATTTTTTGCTTGAAAATGTACATAAACCATGAATCATTAAAGTAGTTGTTGTCTATGTTCTGTCCCTCCTGCTCATCAGCAAGTCAGTTAAAACCACGTTTCCCACATCCGACCAAAATATGAACGCAGCATAAACACCAGCGTCGATAGCGACCACAAGAGAAACTGAAGTCACAGTCCTTCCCTCACTGTTTGTTTGACACATGATCTTCCCTTAAAGTCGTCTCTTTAAACTTTAAGTCACCCTGTGCAGATGAATCAGTGTCTGAGAGCCTGAACGACAGAAACGCCACTCTGACATGACTTCATCAGGAACGAGCTGGAGCTGCTCCACTGACCATCAATGGGGCTCTGCTGCCTTTGTGGTGACTGTTTTCACCCCAAAGGATTATTTCATCACACTGTGACATTTTAACAGATATATTAGCCATTATAATAGCTATTAGACACCGTCCACAGACTCCATTCACTGTCAGCGGAGCAGCTCCAGGTTCAATGTCAGATTTAAAGTCTTCTTTTGCTTTGAGGGAAAATGTCTTCCTGCAAACAGAAGCACGATCGTATTGTTTTGCTCCTTTCAAGCAGCATTTCATCAGAAGTTGCCTAACTGCCACACTGATAATGACACTGACAACACCCTCAGCCTGTTAACTCCCTTCACACCAAGCTGTCACACCATAAAGTCAAGTTTCCTGTATCCAAATTGCATGTCATTGTGTCTTGTCTGTGTGGGTGATTTCAGCAAAACCACGAAAATTTGCATTTTTTTTAACCCCTCCTGCACAATGTTTGTTATTATCTACTTGTTTTATCACATTTTGATGCAAAGCAAACTTAAAATGCAAAGCACATTTACTAATGTACCATTCAGCACAATTTTTAGACACTTTTAGTATTATTTTGGCAACATTTTATACGAGTGCTATAATTTCTGCTCCTCAGCTAGATACTTTACAGATTTAACTTATAAAATATTATGTCTTGCTTTAGATTAAACTACTCAGTGATGTATTACAACACTTAAAAAAATGCATCAACAATTAAAGACAATGAAAGGCATGTTCGTGAGCAATAGACTACTCTTTTTATGCATTTATTTTATTTTTTTTATTGATTTTATGTTCCTTCTTTTTTGCATTTATTTTTACATTTGCAAGAAAAATATTATAAGTATGATACTGTATTGATTTTTTTTTCAATCAGCCCTGAGGAGAACCACCTCAAAAAAACAAAAAAACTGTAAACTGCAAAAATATTGAAAAACCATCCTAAAAATAAAAGTCAAATAAATCCCAAATTGATTTTATTTTAAAGGACCAGACGTGGTTTTAGCCTCTAAAGACAGACTGAAACCATCGCTATGATGTTCAATATTTTCAGTAATTATGGAAATGCTGCACACAGTTTGTTCTACAACACACTCATGAATACATTTCAGCCTAAAAAAAAAGCTGTAAATATAGACTTTTAAAATTAATTGCACACATTTTCTTTCCGTTCAAGGAGAAAAAGAGAAAGTATTGACATGTTACTCACTTTTGTCTCCTCCTCTGACAGCCCGGCCTCCGCAGCGATCAGCATGAGCTCCGTCCCGGCCGGATGTCTGACTTTTTTAAAATTTTCCTCCAGCACATTGCTCTGGTACCCCGACAGATTCATACTGTCCATATCTTTAGAGGTCATATTCCTTCTTCCTCCTGCTTCCTTCAGCCCGTGCGGGAGTTTTTTCTTCTTCAGCCCTGGTTTGGAGCTCCGGAGCCGGATGTGCGCACAGCTGGACGCGCGGCGCGGAGATGGAGAGGCGCGGAGCGGCGGAGGCTCTGTGGCAGCTCGGCGGGAGTGTGTGTGAGCGAAACGGAGGCTGTGTGTGTGTTTAGGGGGTGGGTGTGTGTGTGTGGAGGTTTTACTACTGTCAACAGAGTTACGTCATGAGGCCGTTCCCACCAGCAGAGCCCGCCCCCTAAAAAACGCACAACACCGCCAAACACACCGCTTAAAGGAACATTGCGGGAATATTACAGGACGATCGTTACAGTGACTACAGGTAAAAATGATCAGGGACAAATCAACTTCATTGACCTGTAGTGTTATCACGAAGACAATAAAGTCAGTGGCCTTGTTGTAACAGCTACGGATCTTCTTTTAAAGGGATATTAACCCTTACAATCTTTTCATTCTTAGTATTTTCATATTTTTGGCTGTGTTTATGCATACAGCATAATTTTGTCCAGATTGTGTATTTTTGTTTATTCTTGGATTTTCCAGCTCAACTCCTACTAAAAGTCTAAAATACTGGAAAGAATATTGTTACAGTCACGCTGTTAAGTGCAAAAAATGTGCCATTGAAAGCCAATCAAACTTGATCCCACAGTCATGCACTGAATTGAAACTTTTGCTGTGGAGTTTGTAATTTTACAATTTTCCATCTAATGTAATTTTTTTTCCAATATTTGGCATATAGGCTAGAGAAAATACTTGCTATTTACACAAAAAAAAATTACTCAATATGTAGGATATTAATAATAACTATATATCAATATCAACATAGCTTATACAATATTACATAACGGGAAGTTAAAGCAAAAACTGAAGACTCAATGTGTAAAATTTTTATGTCATTTAAAATTATAATTATTACGATCACACAGTTTCATTTTTGATACTGCTACAGGGGGGCACCAAAGTTGATTTTCATTTATTTATTTTTCAGTATTAGCGGTGTTTGGGTCTTTTTCCATTTTCATGTTGATATGATGATTAAATTGAATAAAAAATAATAAAAATCTGTAACAGATTTTAAGTTACTGAAGCCACTAACCAATGTTTAAAGGAGTATTTTGACAATTTTATAAATATGGCTGTTTGCTTTCTTGCTGATCAAAGACTATTGTAGCATGAGATTAATTTGTTTATTTATTTTTTCTTAAAAAAAGTTTTTATTTATTTATTTTTAAATGAGGACATTTCACCTGAAGAATGTATTTAAGATGAGATATATTGTTAGGATGATTTATTTTATTTGGTAAATAGCCCTATTCTCTAAATACTTAGACATATAAGGTAATTTCATTAATGGTTAATTCATACATTATATGCAATGCTGCCCTTTAAGTTAAAGGATGGTTTAGATCTCAGAGTAATATGAGCAATGAGAAGTAGCCTAACATTAGCTTTTTATTTCTGGCAATTGCATTTAGGCTTAAAAAATATAAACAGTAGTGTTAATTTGTCGCCTCAGCCGACAAAACAACGTCATCCCTGTGGCACTCTGTCACAGCTGAGTAAAAAAATCAGCTGTAAACAGCAGTTTCAGCCTCACGGCGTCTTTGTTATAACAGGCGAGCTGCAGCTAATAACGAAAAGAAACAGCCTACTTTCAAGCACGAAGGTGGAATCAATCTTCTCTTCTTTTTTGACGTCCTGCAAGAAATCAAACAAATGTGTTACACAAAATGTCCAACTATAACTCCAAAATTACATTCATGCAGAGAGGAGAAATTAGGTTGTTGCATCAGCACACAAACGAACCAAAAAAAAGATAAATATAAGTATAAATAAATAAGTATAAGTAAGTAAAAAATGTACTTAAATATCTACTTGTAATACTTTATAAGACAAAATAAATGCCTTAACGAGGGATAAAGGCCACCAGAAACCTAAAACTGGATAAGTAAGTCGCCTACGAACAGGAATACTACGCAACATAAAATAAACCGAAAAACTGCATTGGTTTACAACTGCTAACTAACTGGCAACTAACGTACTATCACAGCGATATATCCCTGTATGATTCCTGTGGGACATTTTCAGCAAATTTACTTTTTAAAAACAAAAATGGCTTCAACACTGAAACAGCTGTTATCCTACATTAATCCCATAATCCCAATCTTAAATCTATGCTAAGGAATATTAAAAAATGTAATATAAAATAGGACAAACATACCAAAATGCAGACTAAACATTACCTAAAGACATAAATCACGTCATAACTCAGTTTTATTAACTACAACACAAGTTGTTTATGCCCCAGCAGGAATATTGAGGCGATTTTTTCAGGTTGATCTTTTTGTTTATATTATTTTTTCTCATAAAAAATGCTGACAAAGTGGGAGGCACATGTTTAAAGCATGACTACAAAGGTAGTCCTTTTGAGTCATAAACCTCCTCTCTCTCTCACACACACACACACACACACACACACACACACACACACACACACACACACACACACACCACTTTTATGTGCTTTTCTGTCCAGTTGATGTTCGTATGCAGCTTTAACAGTAGAATATTTACAGACTCACCTCCATCAGACAGAAGCTGGTTGTTGCTGTGAATCTTGTGCAGAGGAAACTGACCGAGCACGTTGAATTTCACGTGGTAGAAACAGTAAATACGGGCCTGATAATGCTCCTCAGTTCCTTTTGATGCTATCTTTGGATTTTGATTAGACCCGTAATTACGTGGGACTCACTGAAAACTCGACTTTAAGTGACTGCAAAGCTCGCTGGGTGATTTCCTCTTGCCTGGATTTTGGTGGCAAATAATGCCTTGATCTTTTTATTTATCCTTTAATACAGTTGTATTTGCACAATAGTTTGGGATCTTCTGTATTTGACATGTAAGATCATCGTTTTTCAGGCCTGTTTAACAAGCCTGGAACTGTTTGTTTACACTGCAGAGGGTTTTTCTCCTCAAGTTTAATCCGGAAAAGTGATCTTGTTTAATTCAGGGCTGTTCTTTTCCACAGCGTTGTTTATTTGTAGTAAAAAGTGCAGTCTGAGCCAATTTGAAAAAATGATCCCACAGCGCTAAGATTTATGAGAATAAGGAGACAGATGTTGATATCTGATAGCCCGCAAAGCCTTTAGGCATGAACGAAAAACACAATGAAAGAAAATGTGGAGACATTTCTTTGTGTTTTGCAATTAACTGGAAAAGACACCACAGAAGAAGATGGAATATAAGCAGGGGCGTATTATTAGATTTTGTGGTGGTTTTGCATCTTTTCTTTGACATGATTTTGGATTTCTTTGCGGAAATTTTTGTCTTTTTTTTAGTTATTTTGTGTCTCTTTGGGGTCCCTTTGCAACTTTTTGTGGTCTTTTGTAGTGAGTTTGTGTCTGTGGAGTAAATTACTGCCTTTTGGAGTTACTTTGTTTCTCTTTGAGGAAATTTCAGGGTTTTTATGTAGTTTTTTTGTGTCTCTTTACAGTTCCTTTGCATCTTTTTGTGGTCTTTTGTGTCTCTTTGGAGTTATTTTGTGTCTGAGAAAATGTTGTCTTTTTGTAGTGATTTTGTGTCTCTTTAAGATCTTGTTTTGTTTCTTTGTGGTCATTTTGTGTCTTTGCAGTTCTTTTGCATCTCTTTGTGGTCTTTTTGTAGTTATTTTGTGTCTCTGAGGAAACTTTGTGTATTTTTTTAGACATTTTGTGTCTCTTTAAGATAATTTTGTGTTTTGTGGTAATTTATCCTCCACTTTTTTGTGTCTCCTTGCAGTTCATTTGCATCTCTTTGTTTGATGTTCGTCTTTTAGAAGTTATTTTGTGTCTCTTTGCAGTTCCTTTGCATATCTTTGTGGGCTGTTTTGTAGTCATCTTGTGTCTCTTTGGGAATTTTGTGTCTTTTTGTAGTTATTTTGTGTCTCTTTAAGATAATTTTGTTTCCTTGTTGTCAATTTTGGTCTATTTAAATCTCTTTGTGGTCTTCTTGTAGATATTTTGTGTCTCTTTGCATCTCTTTGTGGTCTTTTTGTAGTTATTTTGTGTCTCTGGGGAAAATTTGTGTATTTTTTGTTATTTTATGTTTCTTTTAGATAATTTTGTGTTTCCTTGTGGTGATTTTGTGTCTATTTGAGTTTATTGATTTAATTTTTTTTATCTTGCTGCAGTTCCTTTGCATCTCTTTTTGGTGTTTCTATTTAAGTGCCTTTCTTGTTGGTACCTGTTAATTTAAGTGACACTTAAATTAGGAGGTGTAGGCCAGGGGTGGGGGTGCTCGACACTTTTGGGCTCCTGGGCCCGGTAGCCCTGTTCAGTAATCTATCTATGGATATGAGACCTTTTGAGCAATAAAAATGAGGTTTTACTATCTGATACAGCTTATCTCTGTCGTTTTGGTCATATTCAAAACAACCTGGCACAAAAATAATCCAGATACAATGCTTGGCAGGACATACAGCTGAAACATTACAAATCCAGTGTCCGCCGACCTTGACAGACGGTCCAACAGCGTAAAAAAAAAAAAAAAAAGAAAATGTTAATGTGCAAATTCTAACAATCTCAAATTGCCTGTGTGTTTTAAGCGCACCAGGCTTAACAAACTCAAAATAACAGACCTTTTTTTAACAAACCAGAGCAAAACATACAA
This sequence comes from Plectropomus leopardus, assembly GCF_008729295.1. Lineage (NCBI taxonomy): Eukaryota > Metazoa > Chordata > Actinopteri > Perciformes > Serranidae > Plectropomus > Plectropomus leopardus. Next base: position 31,678,091 of record NC_056471.1, read on the forward strand.
CAGTTATGTATATTCATTCCTGGTTTTCTCAATGTGATTTCCAAATAAACAACGAAAAATACAAAAGAGTTTAGCGGCAAGAAGCTGCCAGATGTTGGACGCTCCAAAAGCACCTGAACACCGCAAAAAATAAATACCGCAGGCAGATCAAATAATCACCAAAATCTAACCAGATGATCAGAACCACCATATGTCCCAGTTTTGGTATTTCAAGGAGGTAAAACTTTAACTTCTTAACATCTTCATAAGGTGTTTGTGTCACATGAGACAGACATGAAAGTTGTCCTCCACACACAGATGATGATTATCGTGCCTGCGGGCGACGCAGCTTATGGTGATCAGCTGATAACAAGCTGTCAGTTTATGACAAACAAACAGTTCTGTGAAATATGGCGGAAACTGCTGCCGTCACAGCTGATTGGCTGCTGACGATCAATCAGGTCGTATTCATTGATAAGAAAGTACGAGCGATCCAAAGTTCACTCTGAGAGCCTCGTCGTAAACTATGTTTAGCACAGTCATGTTTGTTAAATGACATACTGTAGACTCTTTTTACCGTTTACATAATTCATGAAATGTAACCTTTGTTCTTTGCTTCTGATTTTAGCTCCAGAGCAGCTCAAAGTTTAATCTCTGACGACCTGAAAGTATCCAAACCTTAATCTGAAAATTAAAAAAGAGGAACGCATGCTTAAGATGCAAAGGGTCAGATGTAAAATCAGAAATATTATAACTTCGATAAAAAGGTGAATTTGTAGAAGTAGACTGGAAATTGTTATTTCATTAATAAATATATAAACAGCCTGTTGGCCTTACCCTGGACTGATGTTTTTTGTTTTTATTTAAGTCAAGTTTGTATATCTGACAGGTTGTGTATTATATGCATCTTTTATTTTTCATTACTATGTTGTATTGTTTTCTAGTATGCCATTTATTTTTTAGGTGTTTTTTTTTTTTTTTTTTTTGTTTTTACGTAATTGTGAAATAAAAATCAAATCAAACTGGTGAATTTAATCCAAAATATTATCAAAATAAATCTTTTATTACTTGGAAGAATTTAAATGGGCAACTGAACGCTAATATCTAGCTGTGATATATCAATAAAGGTTAAATATTTAAACAAAGTCATTATGACTGTTCAAAACAAAATAAAAACTTAAGATTTACTATAAAATTTGGCTTCACAGATGCTTAACTTTTTTTGTTAATAATTTAAAAGAAGATAATCTATGTGAGGACTATTGCTGCCTTCACGTGCTCCTTGGAAATATCATATTTACCGTATTTATGAGTTACAAGCACATGAACGGCCCCCCAAATAATTAAGTGTGGGAAATTTCGATTATAGCCGAGTTGCCAAATTGTGACGTTTGTGTGGCGTTTCAGGGCAGCAGAAATGGCAGGAAGCATGGAGTCAACAAATAATGTTACATAATAGTAAAAAATGTTACATAATTTGTTATTTTGTAGCTGTCTTTAACTTTCAATAGTTGCACATTTTTGCATCTGCATCTGTTAGCTGCAGCAAGCCAGTAAATGTTGAACTATAAAGCATGCCAGATGAGTAGACTAACACTGATAACAACATTATTTTATGACACAAGTTGCTGACTTGATGTCATTAATGCATAAACATGTTTGGTCAAAATTAAGGAACTAAAATAATACATAAAAATACAACACAACGCTCTTAGCATTAAAATCCAACCAATCAGTTTTTAACTTCCATGTAGCTCCAAATGTACGACCTCAGAGTACATAAATGCAAAGACGTTTGAAGAACGACTTCCCAACTCGGAAACTACGACCTTCTGACATCATATTGAAAAGGAGAAATATATAATTGGATCAGTTTACATTGTTTGTTATTGTTAATAGGAAGCTGGATAACTAATCTTTAGGGATTTATGGTGTGTATGTGTGTGTGTGTGTGTGTGTGTGTGTGTGTGTGTGTGTGTGTGTGTGCGTCTTGTTTTGTATAATTCTTTATTTAGCTGTATTTTCATACTTGTATCATTTCTCTTTACGTGTTTGAAATGAAACCAAACCAAACATGAATGCAACATAAGAACCTCAGATAGACGAGACTGACTAGAAACAAGTTTTAGCGCCGCGATCATACAACAGGAGGAGTTTATTTTGGCAACAGTCAGTGTCGTGCAGCTACTGAGGGAAGAAACTCTGAATCTTCACATAAATAAACACAGATAATCTGAGTGCTGACACGCTGAACAGCTCCGTGGCTTTCCTTCTACTGCGCGTGTATATGTGTGTGTGTGTGTGTGTGTGTTGAGGGGTAACAGGACTTATAAAGAGCCAGAAATAGAGAAACACCGTGATAACAGCGAGTGGCTGTGAGTCCAACACCAGAGTAAAAATATCACGGGTCATGACCTTTTATTTCCAGCCGGAGCAGGAAATAAAACGAATCATTTGTGAGCCAACGTTTTTCTGTGTGACGATCGGCAGCCTCGTTATGGTCTGTATGTTAGAGAAACACGATCATAACGCTGGATTTATGATCCTGCACGGATGCACAGAAACATCTCTGTAAACGTATGCTTTCCTTTTTTAGGTGGCTTCAAACTAATCAGTGAAGGCAGAGTTTGCTCGGCGCAGTTTGTTTATGACTCAGCGGTTTTCGACCTGGAAGTTATTGTAAAAAAAACCAGTTATGATTCGGTCTGTATCATAGACTGTATATAAAATACAGATCAACAGCAACTGGCTGAAAGGGAGCGTATCTCCACCTGCCTCTGTGAAGTCGGACAAACTTCCGTCAATAAATCGATACTCCTCCAGTGCTTGTATACCAGACAAGGACAGTATAAACGGCCTAATTGAGCTATAAATGTAGCTAAACTGTGCATGAAAATGTTCTGAATGATGTGATGGAAATGCCACAAAATGCCAGCTGACTTCAGCACTAGTACAAATTAGCAGAAAAATACATAAAATCAACTAAAACAATGTTGTTAATCATTCATTAACCCGAAAACAAAATTCAGCTCCATCTGAAGAGCCGAGGACGTGTATTTAAATGCATTTTTGCTGCAACACTACACAGCGATACACTGGTGCAGAAACTGCTCGTGTACTTAATGACCTTTAAATACTTTGATATGTTATCTTTGAGAGCGTTTGCTCTTGTCATCTGCACGCTGTTTTATCTGACACTATTTCTTGGTGACGTTATTCCCGGTCAGTCGTCTCTTTCAGAGAGTCCAGATAAATCTGAAACACTCTGTTCTGTTTTTAATACTGTGAGTCCGAGATCGACATCAGTTTTGTTGTGCTGCGATCAGAGGCCTCTCACAGGCCATTTGACCCTTTGAAACCTCAGCAAATTTCTTAACTTCTTTCTTAAAAAACTTGGTGAGAAAAATGAAAGAAAAAGAAATGACTCACTAATTACTAGAAATTAGTATAATGTGACAAGAAAAAAAATTAGTTTTAACAAAAGAGGGTGGGATTGCTGGAAAATTATCCCAAAAATACAGAAAAATGTCGACAAATCTATATTTATTATGTTACATACAAAATACTGTAAAATATATAAAATACATTCGTATAATTTTTTGCTTGTATCTATTTTTTGCTTTTTCTCAGGTAATTTTCTTCAGCAAAAATCAGCAAGAAATGTTAAAAAAAAAAAAGTGAATTTTTTTTTCAACATTTCTTGCTGATTTTTGGGTCATGTCTTGTTAAGCTGCTTGTTGCCTCTTTTACATGTTTTTGAGAGGAATCCAACTATTTGCTCAGGTTTGAAAGGGTTAAAACAGACTGTTTAGTTCTTATTATCTGTCTCTTTCTCTACGTTGTCGACGCCTTAACAGCTGAATTTAACAGTCCTCAGGTTTCCTCCGTTTTCCTTTTGGGTCAAGAAATCAATCTCGTAACCCATCTGCTATTGCTCTGATGTCAATAAAACCTCTGGGGGCGAGGGCCAATATTTCGGGCTGATCCAGCGTAGCCGGCGGATATCCCAGCTAAGACTTCCTCTTCCGTGTACTAGTCATTTCGGCTTTATATGACCTGCATATGAATTCAGATAGATTTTTTTAAAAAGCTTATATAAAGCTAAATCATCAAATGATAGATGGGCTCTGAGATTGAATTTCAGCTGATTTATTCTGTCTCAACAAGACTTAAACTGGATTGGTCAACATTACTCACAAACAGAAACCAGGACACTTCTGATAAACAGAATCTGTTTATAGAGATTATTGAGACGTTACCTGTGTCCCAAATCCATAATATCAAAAAGAAGGTTTCGTGATTACGAGCATAAGGCAAAAGTAACAAAATTAAGTATTCTTATATATAGTGGATTTTGAGTATGCTGTTTAAGGACACTATTCTCCCGAAATTTAATACATTAAGGAAATCTAATAGCTGAACACAGCTGGAAACAACCCAAAAATATGTTGTAGTGGGCGGAGAAACAGTCACCAAAGCAAAACAGAAGTAAATGCATTTTGTTCTTTAAAACCTGAGCAAAAACACAGGGATGAGGCAATGAGCAACTTCACAACACATGGCCCAAAAATGGCAAGAATGCAGTAAAAAGGTACAAGAAAATTACCTGAGAATAAACAAAAATAAAATAAAAGTAAAAAAAAAAACAAAGAATAACAAGAAAAAAAACAAAACCCAACAAAACAGGGCAGAAAATTAAAACAAAAAATATATATAACTTTTTTTTCTGTGACATTATTTTAATTATATAAGCATAATGATAAATATGTTTTTCTGGATTTTTTTCCCTTGTTTTTGATAATTTTCTAATAATTCTACAAACTAATTTTTAGGTCATTTTCTTAGTCACCTTTTATTTTTTTTCCTGCAATTTGTGGGACATTTCTTGCCAAGTTTTGGTCAATGCCTTTTGAAAAAATGTAGTCAAGTTTCAAAATTAATAAAAATATAAAAAAAAGATAAATAAAAAAATATATATATAAATTAATATTATTATGAAAAATAAATGAAAAATATAAATGTATAAATTTAAATAGCTTGTGAGAGTCGTCTGAACACTGAAAAAAAAGAAAACTGATGTTGAACCAGGTTTCAAAGGGTGAAGAGCAGCGTTGTGTATCTGGGTCAAAAGTCACCGTGTTCCCTCAGGACGAGACCTCTGCTGGGAAAAATAAAGCAGCCCTGAGGTAATCGCACTCGAAACAAAAAGTCTGAATCATGTTGATCTCGTGTGGCGCTCCTGCAGCGAGACATGGTATCATCCCCTCACAGTCTGAAGGCGAGACGCATTATTGCATCATACAGGCATGCAGTAAAATGTTGTTTTTACACGTAATTACAGGTACGAGTGTCAAAGTCTCGTCACGAACGCTCATCAGTGGAGCTCCTGGGATTTCTCACAGTCGGACTCGCGACTCGGATACAGATGCTCAGTCACGTTTACAGCTGTTGATGTCTGAGTCAGAGGCATGATGTCATCATATCAGCAGACTGATGTCAGTACACAGTACAGTATAGTACAGTACAAGCACACAACTCAGTACCATCACTGTTGCAGGAAAAAATACTTTAAAACTCTTTTGAAGTACTGATCATTTTTTTTGACCACTGATAATAAACCTTTGCCGTATAATAAATCAAACATTATTCCATTAAATTATTCCATCAACTGGATTTTAAGAGCATTTTTAACTAAGTCAAAGGTCAAACTTTTAAAGGTCCAGCGGGTAGGATTTAGGGGGATATAGATATTTTTTTGGGTATAATCTGAAAACAAGAATCAAAGTGTTTTTGTAGAATGCCATTATATCTACATCTACATTTTTTCTATTATTTTGTTTGTGGAAATTTTAAACTTTTTATTATTTTAGGGTAATTTCTTATTGTTTAGAAAACGTTCCTGACACATATGTCATAAATCACATTAGAGGCTGATGTATTATACATCACATCCATCATGCCTGTTTTACTTTCACGATGCCGGTATGCTGTCTAAAATAACACACTGTGGCGGCATGATCTGTTTGGTTCTTTGTAAAAATGCAAAGGACGCAGTGAAGACGGACTGCAGCCCTAAAGCGCCATCTCTGTATTAAAAGGGCTTATCAAAGAAAAAAGGTGAGCCCAAATTAGCATGAGCTTGGTTAGCACTTCAGTCAAAAAAACTGATTTGTGGTATGAAACTGCTTTATTCTGGTCCATTTTCTGCAGATAATTCAGCACCTGGCACCTGAACGCAGAGGGAATTCTAACAGGGAGAAGTTTCAGCTGGTTGTAATCTATAATACTCACTGTTTAATGCCTCTAAATCCCCCTAAATCTTACACACTGCTCCTTAAATACTTAAATTTAGGCATAAGAAAAGTTGAGGACAGTGACAGTTTTTCCACCTGGGTTGGGTTAAAGGTTTAAAGGAGTTCTGGTGAAAAGATCTACGCAGTTAATCACTCCAAAAATGACTGAAATAGGAATGTTTAACTTTGCAAAGTCATAAATAGATCAAAAATAAAAAAAACAATCCACAAAAAGCTACAAAATCCAAGAGGTTTAACCTCGCTAGAGAAAAGGAGGAGGAAAATCCAACACAAACACTGAGCTTTGTGTTCAGAAAGGAGCCTCCTCCTCCTCATGAGACAGTAAATCCACGGAGGATCTGATATGTACACCAGGTTCCTATTAATAAATCTGTGTGTCCTGTGGGAAACGGGGAAAAACAGATCTCCGGTTGTCTCAGCAGCCTTGTCCTCCGTCTCCTCACCATTTAGCACTCGTAATTCACAGAGACTTGTTTTCATTAAAGAGAAGCCGCGAGTCAGGACCGACGCCTGGAAGAGAGAGTTCATTATTGCACATGGCCGTTACATAAGTGTCAGTCACACACTCCCTCGTCTAACAAAAACATCTGGGAATCAAGACTCTGATTCAGATTGAGGCTGAAACAAGGCTGCTGTGTCACTGAGTGCTGACAATAGACGGCTGAGGAACACACAGGGTTCCCACACACGTTCATGGACAAAATTTCAAAAGTTTTCCGTGACTTTTAAAGAATTCACTAATAAAAAATGTTCTTCTGGCCCTGCTTATACTTTTCTAAATGTATCAGATTCAAACTCTCTTCAAACAAAAAGATACAGAACGCGGGGAGAAAATAAAGAAACGTGATGGTTAGCAAAATATATCACACTAAATATTTGTCTTGTTTTGCATCTCTTTGTGGTGGTTTTGTGCCTCTTTGGGGTAATTTCACATCTCTTTTGGGTCATTTTGCTTCTCTTTGGGTTTATGTGTCTTTGTGGACATTTTGCATCTCTTTGTGGTAGTTTTTTCATCAATTTTGGGTCACTTTGTTTGGTCCTCTTCTTTTCTTAAAGATTGTTTTGGATCTCTTTGTGGTTCTTGTGCATCTCTTTGTTGACATTTTGCATCTTTTCAGTTGTTTTGCATCTCTTTGTGGTTGTTTTGCATCCCTTTGTGGTTGTTTTCCATATCTTTGTGGGCACATTTTGAGTGTTTCTGGTCCTTTTGCATCCCTTTGGTTTTTTTTTTTTTGCATCTCTTTGTAGTCATTTTGTGTCTTTTTGTGGTTGTTTTGCATTTCTTTGGAGTTGTTTTGCATCTCTCTTTGGTCATTTTGTGGTTGTTTTGCGTCTCTTTATGGTCATTTTGCATCTCTTTCAGGTTGTTTTGAAGTGAATACCAGACTCCCACATGCAAGTCCGAGGTTTGCTGGATCCACCCACCGCCTCTCACACCACCCTACAGGGACCTTCGTGCTCCTTGTATTACGTCTTCACTGGCAGCGTTTCGACCTGATGCTGTACAGCAGCATATCGTAGGGCCGTGACAGTTTCTGTCTTGCTGTGTTCTCAACTCACTTGTCCACGTATTTTGCTGCTGCAGCAGGTATGATACCTGCGTCCGCTGGGGTATAATAACACTGGAAACAGTTCTGTCTGGCCGCATTCTCAGCTGACGGTGTCCACCGGTGTATCATGCGGCTGCAAAAGGTGGCTTTTGGTGTCAGGATCTTATGCCAAAAGCACAAAAAAATGTTGGCATGACAACTTTGGGATGAGAATGGGCTGATTGGGACTGCTATGGGGTCTCTCATTTTAGTTGAATGTTTCCAAAATTCCTTCACATGCAAGAGTCCAGAAGGTGTCAGATGTCCTGGTTTTGGTTGAGCTGTTAAACAACTTTTCAACCAATCTGGCGATTCAGGAAGATTCAGTCCTGTGTTTTCAGTTTTTCTGGTGGACTATTTGCAGTGTGGACTTTGCCTTTAGTACCTCAGAGAAGATGTTGCTCTTTGGCTCAAATTGGGTTTCAAACATTAGTACAACAAAAAGTCTGTTTTCAAATCCAAACTGGTTTACAGCAACATGTGTGGAGGTATTTTTAGCAAGGCTTCCCCAACTGGGATCGGACCTCTGAACCATGGTGGTAGAGAAACCGAGTTAAACTCATATAAGAACATGTATGGCGACAGGGAGATTTCTACCATGATATTTTCTGTCTTTTCCTCTCCGACACTCAGGCACACCTTCAGAGAGGAAGTGCTAAAGACATCTCGAACGGCCAGAAAGGGAAGCCAAGGCTTGACAGCAGGAAACGACTTCCTGAGTCGGTTCGGGGATCCAACCAACACAGAGGAAGCACAGCGCTTTAAAGCAGCAGCAAAAAGGCAGGATCTCTTACGTAACTGGGTGGATTTATACGATCCACGTCAAACACAGGGGGCCCTCAGTAGGTAACGGACTCGTCTGAGGAGGGAGTCTGCTGGAGCTGCTGGCCAAGCACAACAGATTGAAGAACTGCCACCTTTTTATGGAGGAGTGTTGAACTCAACTCCAAAAACACAGCAGTTAAACCAGAGTTTCGTTCATTTAGGCAGCAGTAAATCCTGAGAACACGCATTTGTTTTATTCAAGCTTTGCTCTGGGGGATTGTACAAAGGTTAAAAACAATTAAAAATAGAAAAACGTGTCACTGCTTGTTTGTTTTTGTGAATTTTCAAAAGGCCTAATGAGACCTCAGGTGGTAAAACTCGAGGTATAAAACCTTTAATGGAGCAAAAGTTACACATTTAATGTTAAAATGTTACAAAGTCTGATGTTCATATTAACGGAGACCAAAATTTTGTGTGGGGCACATTGCAAAAACTGTGGCGGCATTGACTGATGACCGACTGTTTGCCTGGTGTGTCAGGGTCCTTAAAGAGACAGGTGATACAACGGACCCTTCACAGAGTGAAAACGAAGTTCAAGCACAGACAGTGTGATAAAAATTGTAGTATGAACCTAAAAATGAGGATCATAAGTTCACTTTTAAGAAGATCCAGATTTCAGCCCTCTGTCCACACCATGCACACATTTTCTCACCAAGAGAACAAGTCAGAAAGTCTCCAGGGTGTTAAAATCTTAAAACACACCAGCTGTGTGATTTAGTGTATTCAGGGAAAACGGATCTATGTCGAAAGCCACTGAGTGTCCAGGCTGTGCTGCAGTACGCTCTGAAGTCGTTCTGCATGTGGTTCAAGTTGAGAATACGGCCCGCCTCGCGGAAAATGCTCATCAAAATAAACTAAGCTTGTCTTCTCCTTTTCTTCCTCCTGACAGCTGAAAGGCTCCATCAGGAGGTGGAGGATCCAGCCTGCGGCCGGCCGGCATGTCGCCGTGTCAAGCTGCAGGAAAGCTGAACAAACAGCAGTGTTTGCTCGGCACAAAGCGGCGCGGTGATAAAGAGACGTGATGAACACGTTAATGATGCTCTGACAGACAGATGTTATGAGAACGGGCTTTTGTTTGTGCGCGGGCAAACGTTGACTTCTGAAGCTCATGTCAAATTTGAACTGCAAGTAATGAACTTTACAGGATGACTCCTTAAAAAGGGTGAAGACAAAACACGCAATCACATTTAACCCTTTGAAAAGTGGTATGAATTGACTTAATTTTTTTAAAAAACATGGGAAGAATTAAATGAGCAACTTAAGTAAAATGACAGAGAAACTAGGAAAAAAGTAAATTATCTAAAAATAAGCAAGAAAGAAAAGTTTAATAGAAAATTACCCCAAAAGTGCTGCAAATTAAAAATAAATAAATATGTATGTACATATTTTTTCTGTAACATAGTTTTACACATAAAAACATTAAAAATATAGTTTTCTGGAATTTTTCAGGATAATTTTGTACTTGACAATTTTTTTTCCAACGGTCCTTGAACACATAATGTGTTATTATACAGGTTTGTTAAACAAAATTCCATGACTTTTTCAAAACAATAAATTCTGTAAAATGATTTTATGTAAAATTACGTTAGTCAGAAGTCAGTCAGTCAGTCATTTTCTGTAACCGCTTGTCCTCGTAAGGGTCGCGGGGGGGGCTGGAGCCAATCCCAGCCGTCATCGGGCGGAAGGCGGGGTACACCCTGGACATTTTACACATCACAGTCAAAAAAAAAAAACCCCGGAGAGAACCCACCGGACACGGGACAGAAGAGTCTAGTCAAAAAAAAAAAAAAAAAAAAACTAAATCTGCCAATTTCTTACCAAGTTGCTCATGCCTATTTTCCCATCAAAAAAAAAAAAAAAAAATCTAAATTGCCAATTTCTCAAGTTGCTCATGCCTATTTTCCCATTTTGCTCAGGCTCTAAAAACTTGTAAATGATCTCTTAATGCAGCGCAAGAAATGTGATGTGGATCCAGGTTTCGAAGGATTAAACTAAACCACCTGAAGGAGAATCAAGTTTGCTGAACCACCACAGGTCTGAAAGCATGCTGCATGAGGACCTTATCTGGCCCCAGACTCAAATATTTTCCCTCATCAACTACAAAAAGAAATTCTCTCTCTATTTTGACTGCCGCCTGCGTCTATCTGAAGTATATCCGGTGCAACAATAGCCTATTGTCTGCTTACAGGACGAACACAGAAACGCTTTAGAGTGAAGCCAAGAGTAGAAACTCCCCCAGCCTGCAGAGCGGCGTATCGCTGGCAGATAACCTCAGAGAGCACGAGACCGGAGCTGCGTTTGTGTCCGACATCTCGTTTGGATTTCAGAGACGCAGAAAGGAAGACGACGTGGAGAGGGAGAGCAGGGACTTATCTTCTAACAGCTGGCTCATATCAAAACTGAACATACTGTACGCAGAAGTGAGTGAACGAACCTCCACCCTGCTGCTGCTTTCAGCACCATCAAACAGCTGGAAAAATAATCTTTTGTTCTTTATTTTCCCGTATAAATAAACAGCAGATAGAGGTTTGTTGCAGAGGCTGATGCCGCTGCGTTAACTCTTTGAAACCTGAGAAAATTGTTTTGATTTCTTTCAAAAACACAGGGGGAAGGCAAAATGCTGCTTGACATGATACGACCTAAAAATTAGCAAAAAATTTGAAAAAAAGTTACAAGAAAATTCGCCAAAAAAAAAAATAAATAAAAATAAAAATAAAAAGAGTGCTGAAAAATATGTTTATTTTATCATATATTTTCAGAGACATAATTTTAATTATAAAATTATTATAATTATAATAGTTTTCTAGACATTTTCACCTATGGTTGTTAAATAAAAAAAAAGGTGTTTTCACTGTGGTCAGATAGTATGTTTAAATAAAGTGTCAAAGTTTGGTAGGCTAAATGTTTCCCTTCGCTGACATATATTTTATTTTCTTGCACAGCAGCTGGACTCTCTGATTTTTTATATGAAAACCCATGTTTTCAGGCTGAATTGTGGCCAAATATAAAATTAATTTGTGGCAGCAGATGTTATAATCATGGTGGGGCTGCTACAAATAGATTAATGTGCAGGAAACCCTGAAATATTTAATAATTGGTAGAATTTTTAATGTTTTTGTTTTCACTTTTGCTGTTGTGTTTTTAGTCAACTTGTTGTTTACTCAGTTTTAATGGCTGTAATGTTGTATTGTCAGTTGGAAATTAGCACCAACCACCAGCCAAATGCTGGCAAAGTGAGCAAGCAGCTGCTAGATTTGTGTCACTCACAAGCCAAAAAAACACTCCTAATCTATTGAGTGGCTGGTAGATTTTGGACTCCCTCAGCCATAGCAGCAGGTGGACAAAAAAGTTAATTTCCAACCCTGATTGTCAGTGTAAAGTCTATTTGAATCTTTCGAACAACCAGTACACAGCTCAGTCTCAAACATATTCTTATATTTATAAATTTTTAATCTCTCAAACCTCACCACATGATGTAAAGCCCTAAAATTCACTAAAATAAACTCCAAAATAGATCAGAAAAAAAGGAAATTATGGGTATATCTACTATTTGCTCTCATTATGGCTTTTTCTCTTTCATTCCTTATAGTTTTCTGGTCATTTAGATCATTACCGCAGAAATCACAGCAAAGTAAAAACTGGAGGTAAAATGTGCAGCCAGATGGGGAAACTGTGACTTCATGATCATGAATTTATCAAAGAAGGTCTGTAGTAAGAAGGAAAGTTGGACCGGAGCTGCGGCGGAGGGGGATGGAGGGGTGGACTCAGTGGGCGTGTGAAGGGTTGGACCAGTAACAACTGGTTTAAATATATCTGGCAGAACAGCTCTCACTTGTTAGCTGGGTGAAAAAGAAAGAGAGAATCGTAAAGGAGAGCTGGTTCAACGTGTTGTTGACTGTAACGGATTTGAAAAAGAGAAAAAAGTTTGATTTGTTATGGCCCGCACATGCACGAGGAACATCTGGCATCACAAGTTACATTAGATTTGCAAACATGAAAAGTGTGTGAAATGTTGCTGCTTTGAAGTGTTCAAAATGACTTTTGCGACGCAAACTTTTCCAGCTGCTGTGACCTTTTTTTCACAACTCTTATTTTAAACTGACAACATGTTTTGGTGTCTTTTAATAATTAAACTGAGATTGTGCAACGTGTTTAGCCTTTTTTTAGACTGACAACGTGTTTTTGTGTCTTTTAAAAATTAAACTGAGAATGTGCAACTTTTTTTGCCTTCTGCCTGGCTGGCACAGAGAGAGCGTGACCGGATCAAATATTTGAGGTTTTCCATGAGAACGGCAGCAGCGAGAGCATGTGGGAGCCAGATATGTTTGCAAATGGAGCAGAGAGCGGCGGCTCGCTGGCTGTTTGTGTGTTTACTACAGCCGATTAGCTTCAGAGTATTTTACAGCTCCTTCTTAAGCAGCTCGACTCAGTTTAAGAAAACAAACCTCTGCAGGCCTGAGAAGTCTGAAAAATACTGGAGCTTTATCATTTCCTGCTGCTGAGAAAAAAGTGTGGAAAATCATGGGAAAGATTTCATCAAATTAAATTAATTTAACTCTACTTTGGTGTTTTTCTCGTGCATACTTTACGGTCTCACGGGTGTAACTGATGCTTCAGATACGTTCACGCACTTTCAAGAATAAAACTGACGAAAAAACTAAGAATTAACTTGAACGCTGAGTATCAGCTGTCTGCAGCATTAATCAAACATAAATCTGATTTATGACTGTAGCATGTAGACCTGCTCGAGGCTGAAAGATCTGCTAACTGAAGATATGATCTTGTTCAGGCTGCAGCTTTAACATGTGATTCCCATTTAACTGCTGAAATATGTCGAATCGTTCGGTGTGTCCATCGGGTTCCTCCGGACTACACAGGATGCTGTGATTTTCTTCACTTATCACGATAAAATCGGTCATGTTGCGGTTAGGACGGAGTCAGAGGCACCTAAGTGTTTTTTTCCTTTTTTTTTTCCGTTTGACTTAAAGATCCCTCAAGTGTACGACAAAGATATGATGAAACCTTAAATATCTAAGTAAACACTGAAAGGAAACCTTTAGGAGAAGACTTAAGTTTGTTTCCTGCAGCTGACTGTATTTTCAGTAGGGCTGTCCCATCCCGAAGACCATTTTTTGGGCTCCCGAGCTTCGGCATAAAGCAACAGCGGATAATCGGAGCGATAGTTGGCGGGAGCAGGGGAAGAGGCGAGATGAGACACCCGTGCTGGAGGAGAGAGGACGGGGAAAGACCTACGTCGAGGTACAAGGTCATTTTATTAGTCATTTTTTAAAATATAGTTTAAAAGATGAAGATTAAAAAATGCAATTAAAAATTGTCCTTGTCCCACATATTACTGTATAAGGAAAACAATGTGATTTATTTATTAATCTAATTGAATTATTCCAATAAAAACAAAAACAAAAATAAACAACTAGATTACCCCCTGCAAAGGTGGTTAGTTTTTTATTTAACTTTTCTCATCCTACATATATTATTGTTCCACACATCCCTGTTCTATGGTTCTATAAAAGCAGGTTCTATTATCTTAATTTTTGTGAAATTCTATTTATTCATTTACTTATTTATTTTATGTTAAATAATTCTTTCATGTATTTTTATTTATTCTTTTTTAAACTATTTTTTCTTTCTTTTTAAAAAATGATATATTTTTTCTCTTTATTTAGTTTATCTAGTTATTATTATTATTATCGTTTTACATATATATATAATTATTTAATTTTATGCATTTTTAATGATCTTATTTATTTTGTATGTTTTATTTATCTGTTCTTTAACTTACTCAAGTGTATATGTATATGTGGGCAGAAGTAAATATGCAAAAACGTTTGTGTTTTTATGCACGTGGGAGTCTTTGTGAGTATGTGTATTTGCATACGTATCTATATAAATATATAGAGAGATTTTATTTTACATTAATTTATAATATATCATTTACTTTTTTAAATATATATTCTGGTTTAAAAAGGAGAAAACAACAGGAAAAAGGGAGTACTGATTAAATGCTGGTTTAAAACAGTTTCAATCATATATCAAGATTGTATTAATATGACTGTTATCGAAAACAAAAAAAATGAGAAGGATATGATCGTATGCAATAATCTGAAAAAAAAAGTTCTTTAATGTTGCTCCATCTTTGGGAATTGAACAAACATCATGTGAGAGAGAGACAGAGCTCCACTCGGGTTGAGCTGCAGGGCGGCTCGCTCACGAGCAGCACCCAGCGTCCGACCTCGTGTTTTCTAAAGGTTAAAAGATGCTTCATGTGTCCTGGCCCAAAGGTTCCCAGGATATAAGTATGAATATTGATGCAAATTATAAAGAGAAAGGAGACAAAGGTCTGAGACCGATATTACTTACTTAACTGCAGACCAAATAAGTTTGTTTACACCAGTGATATATCTTAATAGATCTGTAAACAGGCCCATATCTAGCTGTTTTGATGAGAAGTACCAACGTGCTTATTCGAGTCAAAGTCTTCAAACACACGTGATTTATGAAGTCTAATAATCTTCCTGATTGAGATCGTTTTTACGGCTGTAAAATGTGTGCAGGAGTCATGAGATGCATTGAGACGGGAAGCGGAGGGAGTGAAAGATGATGGAAATGTGTCGAAACATGACAGGAATTAGTCGACGTCCTGAAAAGTCACATGATGTCACCCTGATTCAAAGATAAGAGTGTGTTTGTCCGAGAAACTGTGGGAAAGCTGTGACCGCACAAACTGTTTGTAAACACGTACTGTTATAAGGACTTAGTAATATTATTAAGGACTGTGAGTCATTTAGGGGGTGGGGTGAGTCATGTGTGTGTTTGGTGTGGTGTGTGTGTGTGTGTGTGTGTGTGTGTGTGTGTGTGTGTGTGTGTGTGTGTGTGTGTGTGTGGGGGGGTGCAAGAAGGGAGAGGCATATCAAATAATTTTTAGGTGCTGGGGAAGGACTTCTGTTTTATATTTTAGCTAAGGGGAGGGGTATGCAACTTTAAATGGCTGTGTTTTGTGTTTATTTTAACACTGTTTGTAAAAGAAAACCCATTTTCTTTTAAAAACGTTGGTCTTTTTTTAAAAAAAAAATTTGGGTGATTTTTAAAGCTACATTTTTGGCTTTTTTCTCTTTTAAAAGTTTTTGGGCAATTTTGAAAGAAAAAAAGGATTTTTTCTTTAATTTTGTTGCGTTTTTAAAGCCAAATTTAAGCTGTGTGTTTCTTTAAAAATTTCAGATTTTTTTTTTTAAAGAGAAAACCTTTTCTTTGTGAGCTTTATTTTTTCTTTTTTCAGCAATTTTCCAAGAGAAAAATTGGCAGTTGTTTTTTGTTGAACTTTTTTGGGGTGATTTTTTTTTAAAGAAACATTCCCTCTAAACCCACGTTTTCTTTAAAAAAAATCTAAAAAAAAATGCACCATTTATCATAATCTGAAACTGTAAATACAGAAGTAATTGTTGGATTTTCAAATTTCTAGACGGTCCTTGAACACACATAATGTGTTCTTATACAGGTTTGTTAAACAAAATTCCATGACTTTTCCAAAACTTTCATGGATTATTTTGGTTTTCAAAACTTTTCCCGGCGTGACGTCCTAACTTTTTCATAACCGTACTTACCCTGATAGAGAAAAAAGTCAAGTTAAATGTCACTGATGGCAACATGACATGAAACAAGCAGTGCTCCCTTTTTGTTTTTTATTTAATAAGCTGGTTCATAAATTATCGCACATAAAAGATTCTTTTTCAATAGTTACAAAGAGGATAGCAACTTCAGTTAGCGCCCGGAAAAAAAAAAAATCAAATTAGAAGAAGATTGTTGACAGTCGGGGGGAGTTTTTTGGAGTTTGATCTCGACAAATCAGGAGTTCACACAGTGGAGGAGAAGAGGGAGCCAACAGGGGGGTTTTCAACATCCAACCACTGTCGAATTATATTCCCGTCGCACAGACGGTCGTCGTCTGCGCTCAGAGACTAGCAGCGAACAAAACGGTGACATGCGTTTCGTATTTCATGCCGAAAAACAACAGAAGGAATGCTTGTTTCTGTTCTCCAGTGTATTCAAAATAGTTTTAAATAAAACTGAGGGAGTGAGGAGGGGAATAAATTATAAAATAATTAAAAAAGACAGCACTAGCTACATGTGAGGCTCACGAAAACATAATCGAACTAAAAACATGTTGAAGTGGCATCTTCTTGGCTCGACGTCCCCCTTCGTTTCTCCGGAGCGAGGGGTTTGACGAGAGGCTAAACGGGGTTTGACAGTGGTTAAGAGGCAGCGAGGAGACGCTGGAGGAGCGCGTTCAATGATTCATTTTGAAGTGGAACAAATCCCCGTTCTTCATTTATCTGTTTCTGTAACTCTTTCCTATAACCGTCCGCCCCTTCGGATGATCGAATCCCAGCTGACCGACGAACCTGGCGGTCGGATCTGTTTTTATTAAGACTGTTTGGAAGAACCCACCTCGCTAAAACCGGTCTGAAGGAGCGATGGGTGTCCGTCGTTTCTAACGCTGGTTTTCACTCTACAAGGTCGAAATCCCGTCCCGCTCTGGTTCGAGGATTCAAGCGGCCAAAGTTTCTCTCCGTCAGGTGGGAACCTACTTGGACATTTGCTGCTGAATGTGCTGCAGGAATTCGTGGTACGAAGAAGCCGACTCAGACCGATCCTCCACCAGGTGCTGGAAGAAAGTAGCTTTAGCTGAAGCATCGTCCCTGCAGGAGAGAAAAGAAAAACAAAGAAGAGCAGGTTAGAGGAAGAGCAGCAGCACGGTATGAGGAAAATGTGTGATATGCATTAACGTTAAATATCACAAAAATGATATTATTTGCCATAAATAAACAGATATTAAAGTACACTTAGTTCTGCCTTCCTGCTGCTTTCAGTATACCCCTAAATCACAATAACATGCTTATTGAATGAATGAACCGAAAGAGTGAAATGAAAATGAAAGAAACTTATTTCGAATTTTCTTATATTTAAAAAATTAACAAATTAAATAACACAAGAGGAGGAGTTTAAAGTTAAAGTTTATATATATATAAATATATATATATATATATATATATATATATCTTTTGTGGCATGTTTTTCAGGTAATTTCCTTGTTTATTATTGTCTTTTACTTTTTTTTCTTGCTAATTTTAAGGCAATTTTCTTATTTACTTTTGGTTTTATTATTATTTTTTTTGCTAATTTTCAGGCAATTTTCCTATTTACATTAAACATATATGCATTTTTATTTCTCATTTCATGCAAATTTTCATTTTTTTTTTTCCCCAACTTTTTACGTTTTTTGTTTTTTTAAACAAATTTTTGGGGTCATTTCTTCTTTTGTTGCTCGTTGCCATCTTTCCATGTTTTTTTTTAAGAAATCAAGCCAATTTGCTGAGAGCTCATGAAAATAGTTGTTAAGTGTGGCTCTGCTTTCACTTACAGAGCAGAACATGCTGTAAAGCCAATTAATTTTGAATTTCACCCTTTAGCTAATGCAACCAGTCGAGGCACATGAAGTTCACAACCACAGCTTTTACTTTTTTTCATTTCTAACAATTTTTTGGAGACAAACTTCTTGCTTTGGTTCTCATGTAACAATATCTTCTTTTTGTATGACTCAAAAAGTCTCATTCAACCCATCACACACACTCCTCATCTGTCAGTGATGCAAACACCCTCAGTGCGTCTGTCCTGACATCAGCCGTCCTCCTCAGCGACACTGTGGTGTAAACATGTGGTGGAGCAACAATGCAGCGCCGCAGAGGAGGAGAGAGAGGAAGCAGAAACAATGCGTCCCCTGTGGACGCCTTCGCCACCGCTGTCAATCAGTGACCTCACTGCTTACTATGTGTTTACACTGGAAATATTTTTCTGTCAACATCAGACCGAAAACGATTCCAGCGAAACACAGAACTGGTCACACCCTGTTTCTGTGCGGTGCCAGTCGAGAGCAGATCGCTGGAAATGTGACTAAACTTTTCAGAAAACTGACAACAATAATAACTAATAATGGTCACAGGGGGACTGGAGCATAAAGTACGGCTGCAAATACATATTAGTTTCATTTAAATTCATGTTTTTGGGGCTTTTTTTGTGGCCTGATGGTTATGACACAAACCACATACACTCTAACAGAACTGCATGTCGTCCTCCTCTCTCTCCTTGTCATTATCCCTTCAAAATAAATCTGTAGACTAGTTTAAAAAAACAAAAACATAAAAACAGTTTACAAGAAAGAAAAAACATTTTTTAAAACAGTTACACTTCCCCAGAACAGGCTGCTATTGAGGATCATTTTCAATATTGATAAATCCGTTGATCATTTTTTTAATAAATCGATTAGTTGTTTGGTCTGAATAATATCAGACAACTGGCAAAAATTTCAATAAATGCTGCCCAACGTCCAAAACGAGGTTCTCAAAAGTCTTGTTTTCTCCACAACTCAAATAAACTTAGTTTATTGTCAAAGAGGAGTGAAGAAAACAGAATATGTTCACATTTAAGAAGCTGCAATCAGAGAATTTTTACTTTTTTTCTTTAAAAGAAAAATCACTCAAACGGATTACTCCATAATTGAATTTAAATTGACGACTAACCTATGCACTGATCGTTCGCTGCAGCGCTACCCCAGAGCCAGAGACGCCGTCTTCAGAGTAGCTTATTTTGTCTCAACAAATAAAAGTTTATCTCAAAGAAATGAATGAAAATTAAAATTAAATTAATAATTGTTGAAAAATAATTACATTAATTTAGTAAATTTTAATATTAGATAAAAAAAAAAAAAGAGAAAAAAAGCAAAAATCCTCACAATTGAGAAGCTTGAACCAGAGAATGTTTTTTTCTTGCTAAGTTTAAAATTTTATTTTATTTAATTTAATAACTAATACTTTCTGCACTAACTTACAGCCTCAAGCGTTTCTGCTCCAGAGACAAAACAACAGGCTGATTATGACCTTTGACCTCAATAGGCTGTAATTTCTGCTTTTCACTGCAAAAAATATAAACTCATTTTTTTCATATTTGGGTATCCTGACGGAAATTCTGCGGAAAACATTTTGCTTTTACATTCAGTTTGGGTGGAGTGAAGAACAAAGTGAGCATTGTGTGTGGCCATTTCAAAGCTAAAAAGAAACAAAAATGATCAAAAAAACAACCTGAAGGTGTTTCATATTGCTCTGCCCAAATCTCAGCTGTTTACCCTGAAGATAAACTTCAGTGACCCCACACAGGGATTACAGCAGAAGGAAAGACAATAAAAACAAACTTGTTTATATCGTAGTCCTTTCTACTGAACCTCAATCTCAGAAACTACAGTGCCCTCTGACACCGACGCTCCAAATGTTTGTCAGTTGGTGTTAGAGGAAGTGAAACTCTGTAATTTGAGGTCGAACATATTGCCACATTTTAAAATATTAAAGGGGCCTCTTCCGCTTTTCCTTATTGTCCTTTATATGTATGAATGATGTTACAATGATGGATGTTCATACTAAATGTGGCCAAACTAAAATCACATCATCGTACATTTCTTTATATGGTCATCTGCTCCAGGCACGCTGCTGCAAATGTTAACAGACAGCTACATGTAGCTACATGCTACATGGTTTTGGATCACATCCCTGCTGGAACATGTACGGTTTGTTTATAAACTTTACTGATGATTTTTCATCATAGAAAGTGTTGTTATTATAATTCCTCAGTTTCAGGAAGTGCAGCAGGCGTTGATGCAAATTTTACACAGTGGCCATAAGTGGAATTACACCATTCGAGTCGGTCATGTGATGCACACTGACCAGGGCTTTTCCACATTGACATACATCAGGAAAGAGACATCTGTTAATCAGTTAATAATTATTTGTGAGCCTCAAAACCCCCTCGAAACTTCGACTTCGACTTCTGTCAATATCTAGACCTCCTATCTAGACCATCATTTGATAACATTTAGAAATTCTACAAGAGCTGCAAGATTACATTTTTTAAACCACCATTTAAGGTAGCGAGGTGCTTATCTGGAAGTCGGTCCAGCGGACGTTACCCGCTCGGGCACACTCGGCTGCCGTTAATCCCTCCTTCGCACGCCCTATAGGCCAGTAGATCCGGGTATTTCACATAGGTCTAAACCTGTAAAAAGAGCTTTTTCTGCTTCATGCGCCAATGAGTGGCTATCACAGGTTCACGGCTGTATCCGAACTGCCCTATAAAACATCCATGGTGCAGAAATGCTAAGAGCACAGATAAAGAAGCCCCAAGACTGAGGACCAGGACACTGAGCGTTCCCAGAAGAGGGCTTAAAGAAAAAGGTTTAAATGGACTGACTCAGACAGATGGTGAATACAGGTGTTCCAGCACAGACAGTATGAGGAAAATAAAGACTTTTTAAAGCATTAAAGCATGTTTATGTTCTATTGAAACCTTAAATACAATGATCAGAATAAGTGGCCTTTAAAATAAAAAAAGAAACAAAGAAAGAAAAAGAAGCCTCTCAGAGTTTCTAAAACCCAGCATCTGGATGTTGGATGTTGTGTGAGTGCTAGTTAAAGTCAGATGTTAATCCAGATGTGTGCTTACTTGACGACGTGTATCATGGAGCTGAACGCTCTGTTATCCTGCAGCCAGTCGAGGAACGCTCGCACTCTCTCAGACAGAGGAGTCTCCAGCTCAGGAATGTGACTCTGGGATTCAAACAGAGAAAAGAGGAGGAGAACCAGAACATCAACAACATTGTTTTCACTGCTCTGCGTGTGTGATGTAGATTATCGTCTCGGCTGCACTGCGTGGTTAACGGAAACATGCCTGTGGTTTAAAATGTGGGGTCCGTAGGTGGCTCTAGGACACATCAACCCTTTTCCAGAAAAATACAATAAGCAGCATAAACAAGTGCTGACGGTTACTGTTTGTTCTGGATGTCACCATCACGCCCACGCTGTGGTAGTGACAGAGCTTTCGAGGTAGCTGCACCAGCAAATCTGTTCTGCTGCACGAGTTGTTTTCTTTTTTTGACAACGCAGGGAGAGAAATGCAGCGTTCTTTTATTGTAAAGCAAATCTGTGACTCACGTTCAGGGGAAATATGTACAATGCTGCATTGCATCACTCGTGCAGCAACTGGGCGGTGGTGTGTAAAACAATACCACCATTTCCCCAATCACATTTACTCTGTTATTTCCTGACATGTCGGACGCTCGTGAAATCACCACCACAACAAAAAAGCATCACCTTTTACCTCCTTTTTTTCTCTCATTTTGAAACTATTGTGCACAGCTGCAGTCTAACTGACCATGTTGGGGGGCACTGAAGCGTAGTTGGGGCAGCCCAGAACATCTCGGATGAACATCTCGTTGCAGCATTTGCCGATCCACAAATAAAACACCTGCACAGACAGAAACGATTATTTAACTGAACTTGTCATTTTCAAATTGCAAAAACTTCACAAAATCAGGTAAGATTTAAGTAAACTCAACAGTTAGATATAAAACAATCATAAATTAGGACTGATAATTAAGTAAAATCAACTTGTCAGATTTTACAGTGCAGCAGCGTCTTTACAGAGCGTCTCGTCTTTTTGACACAGATTAAAAACCCTGAAAGCTTTTGTTTCATAACTCGAGTATTTCTTAATAACATATGAACATATTTGTGATGAAAAGACTTTTTTAAAAAGTTTTTTTTTCACTTTGGGAGGGAGGAGTGATGTGCATACATGCATTCATGTATCTGTCTCTGCCTTATGTGGAAATGTGAAGGCATGAGTTTACATATATACAGTGTATGTGTACAAGCAGTACATGATGCCCTTATGTTTTTAGATTAAAAAAAAAAAAAAAAAAAATTATTTTCCATATATTATATGCAAAGTAGATTTTTGTTTTTACTATCACAGCCTGGGATATGTCAATGATTTGCAGCAATATTGATTGTGACAGTGAGAAAAAAAAGACACGTTAAATATCTGACAGTCCAGGGATAAAACTTATATGACTAATATTTAATGTCCTTGGATGAAGGATTCAGTTTCCTTAGTACTTTACTTTTGTCTGGGTGGAAATCCCCTTTAAGTAAATTATGTAATAGTAAAGCTCAACGAAAACTGAGCTGCAATGCCGCTGTTATTAAATTAAGGTTCATAATGATACAATAAATGTCCGCACAAGGGCGTTGCCAATCCTTGCTGCAGAACATCACAAAATCCTTCCTACGTGTCAAAGTAACACTGCACGTCTTTAAATACTTGAAATTATTCAAAAAATTACAATTATCTACACTTGTCAAAGGAAATTTGACTAGCGGCAACAGAAACATCCTCCCTGATGTTCTGTGAAACCCTTAAAGAGCCACATCCTTACAGAGAGTGTCATGAATAAATAAACAATAATACTGAGCGCTTACGTTTCCACAGTCCATGAGGAAAGCTCCGTCTCTGCTCACCCTCTCAGCGGACAGGTGGAGCAGGTGAGGCTGAGGAACCACTGTGTCGTTCAGATGGAGCGCCCCCTGCAGGCGTGACACAAACAGTGCAATGGATCAGTTCAAGTTTCTTCCATTTTTTTGGTTTTATTTCTATATAAAAGTCACTTTGTTCACAAGTCAAGTGACTGCACAGAGCAGTGGGCTCTAGTGCAATAATTACAGTCATACTCATGTAATAAATACTGTTTATCTAAGGCAAAATTACATTTAATTTATTTATCTTACATATTATTTTAGAACTCTTGTTCGTGGTTGTGAACGTTTGTTTAGTTTTTGTGGTGTGTTTTGTTGTTTACTGTACAAAGGAAAAAAAGGCTTTTCATCTCTACAGTGAGCGCTGATAACGAAACAAGTCGAAGCAAAAAAAGGGACATATAAACAGACAAAAGAGATTAGAAAGTGACACGAATTCATAAAATAAAAGTACAAGCGGAGCAGAGCATTAAGAAAACAAACAAAAACAAAGAAAAAGGGGATGAAACAAACGTTCAATCTGATGGGTATGCAGGACGAGAGGCAAAAAGGAGATCGAACTGTGTATACAAGTGTGTGTATGTGTGTATTAATCACTGATACACACATACATTCTGTATACATACAAGGATACACGCAAAAAAGGGTTTTCAATTCATTTAAACAATAAATCTCCATTAGTTACTTAAGTAGCTCAGAAAGTGAATAAAAATTATCAAACATGTTGAAACTGTTAAGAAGTTTTTCACTCCCACACTTTGAATTAATAAACTGACTCAACAGTTAAATATAACTCGGCTCTGTTTTGTCCGTCTTACCTGGTCAGACATGTTGTCCAGACGGTACAGATCAGGATGAACCATTCGCATCAGCTGCTGCAGCGGCTGCGTCTTGAACTCACACATGGCGAAGACTCGTTCGTCCAACCGCGTGCTGGTGCCTGTCCGCAACGCTTTCTGCAAAGAAATACCATAATATTTTTAATGTGTGAGGGTTTAAAATGGCAATTTCTTTATTTTGTCGGCTTCAGTCCTCCATAGATCGTACATGTAAGGCACATCATACTCAGAAGCTGTCTTCTTTTAGTTACTGATACTGCAGGTTATAACTGTCCTGTTATTTTCCGGCTTTTTTGATGATTTTATTAATCAGATATTAAAGTATTCAAACAAACATTAGCTAAAAGAGAGAGATGGCTGATTGCTCTTTCGGCTATAATTAAACGTAGGAAACAAATTGTGTCAGATGCTGATGGAAAAAGAGAAAAAAAAAACAATAAACAGGCGGCAAATGCGGGCACTCCAAAAATGTGAAAAATTTAAAAACGAGGAGGAATTACATTAAAAAGCCTTTATTATACTGGCCAAATCATTTAAAAAGCCAACATGTTTCCACCACTGCTCGTCTTCGTCAGGACTTTAAAAACAAGTCAGCGGTCAAAACACTTTGGTTATTTTAATCATTTAGCCACTATAATAAAGGCTTTTTATAGTAATTCCTCCTCATTTTCCCATTTTTAAAATTTTTTGAGTGCCTAAACATCAGTTAAAGTTTACAACTGACAACAGACGCACTGCTTGTCTCTGATATTTGACCTAACAGGTATTCTTTGGTTGGGCAGGTGAAAGGACAAAAAACTGGATACAGGAAGTCTTGCTTGACATATAAAGTGGAGCAGAAAACAATGTCGAAACAGAAGTCGCTCTGTCTTCAGGGGAAGTAATCTTATTGTGAATTTATTCTTCAGGCACATAAGTAATCTAAAAGACCAACATGTATCGACTCTAAGTCTTCATCAGGGTCAAAAACAACTGCTAAAGACAAAGTTTTCAGTAGATTGCTTAACTACTAACAAATACTGACTGAATAAGCAATTGTAAATTGTAATGAGGGAGGATTCAACAGCGACAGCAACAGTAATTTCGCTGTAATCATGACACAGTGTTTTAGGTGTTTTGGGTGTTCACTGATGTGGTCAGAGCTATAGGGGTATTTGTCTCAGAGGACACAGAGCGTGAGAAGAGGACACACCCTGGATGTATGAACGAACAAGTCCTGGCTGGATGAATACCGTCATTAAACATATAGAGAGTCTGTATGACTGCAAACTCGGGTTTTACGAGTGTGTGTGTGTGTGTGTGTGTGTGTGTGTGTGTGTGTGTGTGTGTGTGTGTGTAGGGGAGGGGCAGTTATGATGTAAGAGCAGTTCTCATTTTTGGATGATTTGGGGGAGGATTATTGGGTGCAGATATGGAGTGGGTGTGGGTGTTTGTGTTTGTGTGTGTGTGTGTGTGTGTGTGTGTGTGTGTGTGTGCGTGTGTGTGTGCGTGTGCGTGTGCGTGCTACCTCAGACAGTTTTGTTTGTTTTTCTGCCTGACGTGTTTTTAGTCGTACGTGTTTCTAAAGCCTGTAATGAACCTGTGTGTGACGTGTTTGCGCCGGCAGTCGCACCTGTTTGAGCAGAGAGAGGATGTAAACGGGGAAAAGGCGCAGAGAGGCGGGGACGACGAGGCCGGACTGCTGCAGGGTCGACACGTTGCTCTTGTAGGCGCTCACCAGATCCACCACCGCATTCGTCAGAGCATCACGAGCGTCGGACAGGCTGGACGATATCGACCGGTCGATGGCTGAAACAAAGTTAAAATGGAAAAGAGTTTCAAAGCAAGCAGTAACATGTTAGTATGTCTCCAAAAAGGCTGTGAAATACCTGCATCTCACGAGGAGGAATGTCTATTTCTACATTTCTATTTGCAAGGAGAGTTTTTCTACACTTGTGACTGTCTATAAATCAGAATTTTTTTATTGATCCCCAGGTGGAAATTGTGGTTCATTACAGTCACTCTGATGCCAGCACAGAGAATTACATTAAGTAGAAATAAATACCAGCACAAATATATAAAAATAGAAATAGAAAACTAGAAAACAGTATGGAAAAATACAAATACAGAAATAGTAAACAATTAGCACTAGTATGTAATATTTAAAAATAAAGTATGTATATTATAATATACTGAGTATGTGAAAAATGTGAAGAAATGCAGTAACAGAACTGTGCTTTATGCGACAGGGTTTTGTATAAAACTAGTATGTAAAAAAATAAATATGTAATATAAAAATATGTGTGCAAAGCTACAATAAACAACAGTGATACATGAGTAGGAATAACAATAAGAATATATACAGTATGTTACATGTTAAATATAGTCAACAGTCAAGAGTTAATATTGCACATTTACTTTTTTGTAATAAAAGTGTAATAATTTTTTACAAATGAAAAAAAGGTAAAAAAAAAAAAAAAAAAGTAGTAGTATTTATTTAGTATTTAAAAAGATTAAAACAGCTGATGTTTATGCAACACACTCACCCATGTCAGCTAGCAAACAGGTGATGGCCTGAACATCAGCGCCGGCGTACACATCACTCAGCTGGTTGACCACCGGCAGACACAGAGTGTGGACCCGGATTCGCCTTTTTCCTACAAACAAACAAACAAATGAACAAACAAACAAACAAACAAACAAAGGAATATTCAGAGGCGTCTTTCAAAATGTTTTGTTTTATTTATCTGCTTGTTTTTGATAACTACGTGTACTCATTTTAATATTTCTAATATTTCAAAAATACAACAATAGAGTCCTCACACTCGATGATGCTCCGATTAACATTTTCTATCTCCACGCGTGATGTTTCGGGCACAAGCACCATTCTGTGTGTGTACTTTATTTTTGTATCTACTTTTGTTCTGTTGAGCACCTCGTTTTTAACTGCTTTTGCGCACTGCTAGAATTTTTTTCTACAAGATTTTTAACCTTCAAATGTAATTTTATGTGCCACTACGTGTAACATAATTTAATCACTTTAACTATCAATGCCCATCCAGGGACTGGTGTTGGAGATTTGCTTCAGCTTTATACACGTGTACATTACAACGGACACTGCAACTGTGAATGCTGCTCTTTACTATCACTTACAATTAAACTGATAGATAAATATAAAACTATACATGTACAGTGGGGCAGTATTGCTGAAAATGTGTTCACTCCTCGGTACAATATCACTATTTGTTTATACATTTTAATCTGTTTAACAGCTTTACTACTTCCTATAGCATTTTATTATTTGTAACATATTCATTTATAATTTTACTTTGTGCTGTTATCGTGTCACGTTACCTCTTATTTACAGTTTAAGTATTTTATTTCTTTATCTTTTATTATTACTTTTATCATTTTATTTATTTATTATCTTTGTTTTTAAATTGGTTTGTCTTTATTACTTATTATTTTAATCTTTCTATTTCTAGGTTTTATCCCGCCTGTGGCTGTTTCCTCACCTGTGGTAGTGTTTCCTCAGCTCCTGGTTTTGATGAGTACTCTTATTTTTTAGTGCTTAAGTTCTTCACAAAGTCTTGGTTTTATTCATGTGTCTGTGTGCTTGTGTGTGCATGTGTGTTGGGGGCTTGTTTGTACGAAAACTGCTATACAAATAAAGTCTGATTGATGGGTTGATTGATCAATCGATTGATTGAAAACTACAAGTGATGAT
Source organism: Plectropomus leopardus (assembly GCF_008729295.1). Taxonomy (NCBI): domain Eukaryota; kingdom Metazoa; phylum Chordata; class Actinopteri; order Perciformes; family Serranidae; genus Plectropomus; species Plectropomus leopardus. Next base: position 31,705,775 of record NC_056471.1, read on the forward strand.
AAGTGTGTGTGTGAGTATGTGTACCTTTACTGGAGGTGTACAGCAGTGCAGCCTGGAAGCAGGCCAGAGACGAGTCCGCCAGAGAGTCTTCAATTGACATCTGGACAGCGAAGGCAGAGTCCGGGTTCACATTAGCCAGGGACAGCAGGTCGGTGGAGCGCACGAAGAAGTTGCCGTGGAACGTGTGGATGGACAAACCTGCGGAAACAGAACAAAAGATTAAGAAACGGTGTTTGAAAAACGTAGAGAAGACACCTGAAAACAGAGCTTCTGCACGCGTCTCACTGCAGTTACCTTTAGTGCATCGTATTCTCATGACCGCCTCGAAGCCGATCTTCCTGGTGAGGTAGCGCTCCAGATCTTTCTGGAACTTCTCCAGTTGGGCCGGGTTGTGGATGTAATGGAAGGAGGGGTAATAAAAGATGCTGCCCGCCGAATACTTGGAGATGCACGCTGAAGAAGAGGAGGAATTAGAATATCATGAAAAAGTTTGTTATTTTTAGTAATTGAATTCAAAAAGGTAAACTTTCATATATTGTATATTCACTAAATGTACATCAAAATATTTCAATTTTATTTATTTATTTTTAAATTTTGATGATTATGGCTTAAGTATGTTTTTATATACTCATTACTTGGTTGAGGCTCCTTTGCTACGAATTACTGCATCAGTGTGGGATGGCATGGAGAGTTTTAGGGGTGGAGTTTTGGTTCTCTAATATAATTAGTTTCTAATATTTTGAAATTTTTTGTTTATTTTATTTTTTTACATTATTCTTGCTGTAGGCCATAATTATAAAATTAAAATAAAAAAATGCTTGAAACATTTTCGTGTATGTAATGAGTATAGAATATATCAAATACTCACTTTCTTAAATAACTGATGGAAAATATTGAACTTTTTCCAAAATATTCACATTTTTTGAGATGCACCTGTACATCTAAGGCTGATTCAGTCATTGGGTTTTGACGTAACCCGTCACAAATAAAAGTCACGAGAGGAAATTCCTCACCTCGTAAATTATCCAACAGTTATTAACATAATTCACTCTGAGTCACAGTGTTAAAAACGCGACTGACATTCGTATTTTCAAACCCTTTTGTGTTAAAAATATGGACACTGAGGTTGAAATGTTGGTGCGTTCTTACCCAGCGAGGCGAGGTCAGCGTACTGGGAGCTGAGCAGGAACAGATCCACCCCAATTTGTTGCCCTGAGCAGTCCAGTGCCAGTTTCTTGTAGAAATCTGTGGCCGGGCCGAGGTGCTGAACTCCCTGCAAACATACAGACTGATTACAGACAGAAATCCTCTAGTTCTGCTCTGGAGAGGAAGAAATCATCATCAACAGCTTCAGGGAGTTTTTACTAAAAGCCTCCCTTGCTATTAGATACACCCGTTTGTTTTGATAAAAGTGTCCACTAAATGATGTATGACATGACAAGGATGCAGTCTGAGTCAAGAGTATATTTATTTTATTTCCATGTTGCTGTTTTTTCAGTCCAAAATCCCCCTGAAAGCACCGAAGCAAAAGAAAAGAAAATTGCTTTCCCTGAGACAGCACATCTGTTCCGAGTTCGAATAATTCACGATCTTTGGACGCTGCTGCTGCAACTTCTTGGCAGTTTATTCAGATCGAAAAATAGAACACAGATGATGAGGATCAATAAATCAGAGGCCTGGGAGGAAAAAAAAACAGACTTTAGATCTGCATCCATCATGACGGCTCTCTTTACACCGAAACATGAGATCCAATTATGATGTTGTGGTTGGTCATAAAAGTGAGTTGTGGCCGGAGTATTAATACAACACAGCACGGAGGATGACAAACAATAAGAATAAATCCACACAGCGAGGAGTCATTCTTCTGCTGTATTACATCTGTCATATGGTTCATTATCATTAATTAGAGGTTGTGTGTGAGTGCCTTTAGTGCAATCAAGAAACAATTTGCAATAAAATTAAAATGAAAAATAAATAAATGAATAAATAAATAACTGATTCAAAAATGTATAGTTTCTCTGTTTTCGTCCCACAAAACAATTTATAAAATACTAAAGACTATTTTTAAACATATCAGATTTAAACTTAGATTTAAAACGCCTGTTCAAGGTGGTTACATTGTGCCGTTATGTTGCCTCACCGATCAGCATTAAATGTATGATCACATGACTTTTCCAGGCCTGAAACATGTGATTTTGAAATTCCATGACGTTTCCAGGTTTTCCATGCCTGCTGGGAAAAGGAGGTGAAGTTTTCGGCCTATTCCTCCCTTTAATCTTTTTTTTTTTTTTTTACTCGAGTAGAACTTTAATTTGTAAAGTGTAGGTAACGTTTTCAGAATTTCACATTTACATATTAATCTAGGTCTTATCTTGCTGCTAAACTGTGTTTTTGTTCTAAACATAATCTATCTTTTAAAAAAATATATATAAATTCACTGGTGCCCCCTGAGTTCATGACAATCCTGTTAATTTCACCTAAATACTTCCAAATTATAGTAAATGCCACGAATTACAGGAATTGATAGGAAGTTGTATAATATTTAAAGTAAAGTCAATTTCTTATCAAGATGGACATGTTTGTTGACATGCAACATTATTGTTGACATTATTTATGTACTTATTTATTTATTTATTTATTCATTTAAAGAATTAGCTTTAAATGAATGAGCGTGTGGTTCTGTGACCTTCGCCTTTTAGCTACTAACACAATCAAGTTGTCTAGTGAAATGTTTGAAAAAGAAAAAAAAAAAAGTGGTGGTAAGAATCTAAAAACATGCCAAATAGCAGTAAACTCAGAAACTTTATCATCAATACATCAAAAAAGAAATGCATTATAACTGTCATGAAATGTCACAGAGCCTTTAAACACCTCGTCATTCATCCATACCTTCGTGCTCGAGCGCTGGTTGGGATCTTCCCTTGACTGCAGCGCACCAGCACCGAGCGTTGGCAGCTGGGTCTGAAACACCGTGACGCGGCCCCCGGTGGGCGACATCAGCTTGAAGGCGGCCTGTAACGCCGGGCCGAGCGCGCTGTGGGTCTCTCTGCTCTGGCTGAACATGCCGGGCAGCGACGTCAGCAGGTCCTTTACCAGCTGGAGGAGAGACGGGAAGAAGGAAGACATTTAATTAAGGGAGAGAGGGGATTGTGGAAATAATGAGAGAAAAATAAAGCAAAGGAAAGAAAACAGTGTGATGATGCAAAGTGTTTTTGTAACTTTGTATGTGCACAGAAACAAAGGTTGTACCTCCTTGCTTTCCTTCAGGTTCACCATCAGACTGTCATGAGACGGTATGAAGATGTCTAGAAATAAAAAAATAAAAAAACAGACATTTTGGTCACAGCAGAAAGACTTAAGGCCATTTTTTAAAATTTTTTTTAACACCAATAGAATTAGTGTGTATCAAATGACAGTTTTTGTTATTATTCAGTGATGTGTATGATGCCTTACATTGATGACATTATTTAAATAGAAAAATCAAAGAAATCATTAGACGAGGGATGAGTCGTGAGTATTTGTAATTCATCAATTATGTAAATGAGTCAGTCATAAAAGAAATTAATAAATTAATTTCCATCACTTTTTCTCCAAATGTCAGACATAACTTGTTCAACATATGTGAACATGCTCTCGTTATTCAATACGTAAATAAAATATAACAGGAAATGGACAGGGTTAAACATCTCAGTGAAACATCCAAAAGAATTAGAAGACTTTCATTATGAGATAATTGTAAAAAAATAAAACATAAAAAAGCACAGCACTAAATGTTGCTTTTACTGTGTTTCAAACTTGCATTTTTTGACTTTCTTTGTGAATTTACTTTACATCGTCTTTACCACTTTAGAGCAGCAACGACTGCAAGTCAATTAATCAGATGTCAACTTTTTTGATAATAAAATAATCATTTTAGTACATTTTTGAGCAAAAATCCAAACATTTGCAGGTTTCATAATTATTAAATGCGAGAATTTGATGCGCTTGTGTCATGAATGATACTGTTGTTCAGACAAAACACACCATTTAAAGACAGCGCGGTGGGTTCTGGGAAATTACAACGAGCATGTTTCACTTTTTTCTGACATTTTATTGAAAAAAAAAAGGATTTATCAATGAATAATTATTAAAATAATTGTTGAATATTGCTAAAAATAATCTCTGCACTACTTCTTGTAGTTCTCTGTTAATGATCTTTCAGCACGCAGAGCTTATTTTGGACACTGCTACACCAACTATAAGTAGTTGAAAAAGAAGAGCATGTTAAATCCTGGTTTCAGTGAGCAGACGTACCGTCTATGTCCGACACCACCAGCATCTGCGGCTGGGACAGTCCCTCCTGGAGGTTGTAGAAGTGGATGGTGTTGTCGAAGGTGAGAAAGCCCACCCTGGTTCGTGTGTCCCCGGGCAACCTGAAGCACATTAAGAGCCAATTGTTAGAGCTAGTTTAAGTAGAAAAACTTTACGAGAAAATAGGCTATGACAGCTGTGTATAACTGCCTACTTACTTTCAAAGAATCATACAAATAAATTTGAAAACAAAGCTTGATAGATACTTAAATTCATGTCCTTGTGCTTCACTCCAATCATGACGTAAATCAGGGTTCCTGCAGCTTAAGGCAAGGTAAATTTAGACTTTTTATACTTCTTTAATGCCAATTAGACTTCAGTTTAAGACCAGTTTTCCAATAACCAAAATTGAAGTTTATTTTGCCCAAATGTTTATTGTTTCATAAAAAATGACATTTTTGTCCAGTGCAAAAAGTTAGATTTTCTACGTCAAATGTTCCCTTTCTACAGTGGAACAGAACAAAAGAACTCATTATACTGTCATGAAGGTATCTATTTGGTTTACCTAATAGAAATGGGAAATATCTGGTATTTCGGGCCTGTTTTCTGGGCGATTTTGTGTTTCTCAGTCTGCATGTGAGATTTCAGAACTTGGATTCTCATCATGACGATTTGAAGAAAAGGACTTGATTAAATTGTTGTAAAGGAAAAAAATAGATGTGACCAATTATTTTAAGATTTTAAAATGCAACGTGAGAAAAAAGGTTAATAAAACCCTGCTTCCCATATCTGAACATTTTTAAGACATTTAAAGATTAATTTAAATCAATTTAATGCCAACTAAGGCCTTATTCTTAGTAAACAAATAATCTCATAAAGTAGCCACATTCATACGTTTATTGTATCATCCGCAGCACTCACTTATCCAGGTTCTCCAGAAGTGATTCACAGAAGTACTTCAAGTAGCCTGCTTCAACAGCATTGTGGGAAACATCGAGGACAAACAGGTAGGCAGCTGGCTGAGGCGGCCGCAACTGAACACGCGAGAGGTCAAACAAACACACAAGATTAGTGGGGATGGATGTGAACATCTATGTACTGTTAAACTTCTAATGTAATGTCTGTAACAACAGTCACTAAATTAAAGGTTCAATTAAATTAAAGTTCATCCAGCAGAAACATTTCTGCCTACAGATGCTGTAACACAAAAACAAGACTGCCCTCTAGTGGGCAAAAAGTCACACTACATGAACGTTCATAAGTTCACAAGAACAGCCAAAAGTTTTGATAGGATACCTACCTAAATATGTCAATACTGAAACCCAAAACAGAATACCAGGGCAAAAACCTAAACCACCAGGAAATTATTTGACTAAACAGAAAAAAAGGAAATAGAGCGCAGACCACCACCAAGGAGGTGTATTGAGTCATTTGTTTTCACTTAGTGCTAAACTGTAGTGTGCAGGCTGATAATCCTGGATTTGAGCTTCATCATCATGAAGTGCCATATTAACTTTAATGTTCTTTCATGTTTAATTATCCTGTAGTTAAAGTTGCAGCAATGTACTGGTTTTAAGGTATAATGTGACATGAAAATTGCTGATTATCATTGCATGTACATTTTCTTATTTATGATATGAAAATAAACAACTGGACTGAAAATTGCATCTTTATTTTTTTAATTTTAAAAGGGGGATTTCCATTAAAATTGAAGACAATATACATCTGGTTAGCAATATTTCTCAGCTGAAGAAAACGGAACGGCACAAGTTTACCGACATGATGGTCAAAAGTCATATATTGATCAAAGATGATACCCAGATTCTACACTCTAATATCAGGTCTGATGTTTGAGTGTAGCGGACCAATACACTAAATAACTGCAGGTAAAGCTACCAGGACCAATTGAGAGTATTCCTGTTTTTTGTCTGGGTTTAAATACACCTTGCAACACTAGAGGAGACAGCTTACCATGTAGTCTGAGGAGGCTATAAACTCCACAGTGGCGTTTTGGACCTCTGGTCTCTTATGGGGCTCGCCATACGACCTGGTGACTGGGTTATACATGAACTCATCTGGAACTGAATAAAAAAGAAAAAAGACAGCAGGTATGACATCTGCAAAACCACGTGACACACAAAATGATAAAATGATATAATGACTAAAGGGATGGACACAGCTCAATAACAGGACTTTCTGACTCCTGACTGGACTCGTACCATCATTGACCCGATAACAGAGGTTGCACTTCCACCTGCGCTGGTCCAGGAAGGTGACAAACGGATTGATGTAGGTGCGACAGGAGCGGCAGCGCACTATCGTGTTCGACGTGATCACCGGTAACTGCTGCAGAGGAAGGAAGGAAAACAGAGGAGGAGAGAAAAATGGAGTAAATACTCTGATGGAAAGTACAAATGTGTCTTGTGTGCTGAACATTTTGTGCTTCTTTTCAAGTTTAGACTCAATCATGACCTTTTCTAAACATTGTTCTCTTTGTGCCTCCAAAGACGACTGAAGAGAAGCTTTGTTTTGGTTTTGTGGGGAATGTGGCTGAACGTTTCTTTGGAGCTGAAGTCTTTGTTTTCTGTCTCCGTCTCTTATGTCTCTGGGACTGAGTTCTCAAGGACGTCTGCTGGTGCACCAGGGTCACCTGAGACTTTTCTACTTTTTTCTCATTAGAATATAGTCCATTTTTATCTGTCCTCTGATGAAGGCACACTATGATAATGGTAATTTTCAGCGTCAGAGGAATTGTGGCTGTCAAGCCGCAAACCACTAACGTCTTTTTAGGAATTCAAAAACTTACAGAATTACTCCAAAGAAATACAAAAGGCAGTACAGAGCAATTTTTAACACACATACACCATCGGATTTTAAAGCCATAAGGCCCTGAGACACCAGGCCGACTGTCAGTGAGCATTTGTGACCTTAGTTTAAGTGGTGTGTCCTGTACTGTTAGCACTAGACTGACTATTTTAGCATGTTGAATCTGAAGAGAAACAAACGAGCAAACGCACCATATCTCATTTTCTTACTTGTACGGATGTTACGATCTGATCTCAAGGAACCCACTAGGTGGGTTTCCATTACAGATTTCCCCAAACTTACTCGATATGTTCTAAATGTCGATAAAACACAATTACGAGATGACTGCATTTCTACTAAGCGATACTGTGCCACTTCTCCTCTAATGGTAACATCCCAAGAAGAATGGCGATGGATGTTAAAAACATTAGCAGGTTTATTTTTATTGCAGCCACTACACGAACCGTCTTTATTTCCATTTCAAGTTATATGATGCAATAACAGCTCTTGTAGCTCCTGCTGCATCATGAGGGAGCCAGTTCCTACTGACAAGCACATAGCCAGAGCATCATGTGACCTAGAAAAGCCAAAAAAGTGTTTCCATTACAGTCTTGCGAAATATGGCTTTTTCGATTAATAATAATAATAATGTGATCGGGACATCCCTTTGCATTTGTATTTGTGTATTGCCTGTGGATGTAATAACAATGCATTTTGAAATTAAAAAATAATATAAAGGCCATCTTTTATTCAGTATATCGGATAGCTACTCTGTATACTGTCACAAAAATTATTTCACCCCCAAAGATAAAAAAAAAAAACTTGTCGGTGAGGTTGTCTCAGAGATTATGCAGAGTCAGTAAACAAAGCACATTTATTTTGGAACTAAAACAAATTATATTCATAGCTGTTTTTATTTTTAATAAATAACCAGTGAGAGCAGGATACAGAGGTGAACGGTGAAACTGTAGAGAAGAAATATCTGTTTTATAATTAAACACAAATTATCAAAAGCACAGAGTTGTGTTACTGTGAAACTGGCAAGTGGTGGAGTGTGAAGTGAGCGTGAAACCTGCATTTCAGTCATCTACTATGAAAGCAAAAGCAACTGAGCTGCTCTGCCTCTGCCACAAAAAAAAAAAATCCATAGGCGACAGTAGATGCGCGGGGCAGTTTTGATGTGGTAAATCTGTTTTTCTGCATGAATATAAATTGAGGTAAAATCATATTTTATTCAGTAAGTCTTGTAAACGGTCTTAAAATATACTATCAAAACTTTTTCCAGCCGTTGTTGCTGCTCGAGTGAACAAAGTTTGGTGGATGTAAACTTCCGACTCGTTTCTCACGTGGTGCATCAGTGCATCTCTGTTCTCCGTCACCTCAGACCCTCTGACACACATCAGCTGCCTAACACCTCTATAAATAAACTCATCTATCTTCCTGCACTTCATCATCATTCTCCTCCTGCTGCCCGTCCTGCTGTCACTGCAGCTGCTCCTCACAAAGAACAGACTCATAACCCGTTCGCTTTGTTACGAGTGGACGACTTCTACATAAAGTCTTCAGTTAGTAAAACAATACTCAATCAACCGACAGAAATATAATCACAATATTCATATACTGCTGCGGAGGGGGTCTGCTTTCAGAGAAAAATGCAGTTCTGCACAAGTTATGATGTGTTTGCTTTTTTCCACAAAGATATCCAGAGGATTTGTTTTGAAAAAATGGAATAAGAAGTGAAAAGGAAAAGAGGTGGCAGCCTGCAATGAGTGTCTTTGTTTGGGCAATGCTAAAGTAGGGCTGGCACAATATCGCATTTTCACTACGCTGTATCATGGCAAAAAGAATTTCACATCAATGATATTACTGCGATATCTTTAAAAAAAATTTAAAAATAAATCAATTATAATGCTAATGGTCAAACTCATGAACTCTGTTGATTGTGCATTTTGTTTCTTTTACTTGTGAATAAGTTACATTAAAAATACAAGTGTAGAGAGGTGGAGAGAGTCTGAAACTGTACAAAAGTGTACAAAAAAGGCAATTTTATTTTCTTTTTCTTTATTTTATTTCTTCTTGCCTGCCAACTTATCTTTTCCTTATCTGTCAACACCATCTTTTAAACACAAGACTCAGGAGGTGATGTCAGTCTTAAAACTAGAGGAGGTCAGATTTACAGATTTACATGGATTACGCCAAACGTATCTTTAGCTATTTTGAAACCTTGTCATTTGAATAATTTGTAGCTGTCATATATGAATTGTTTCACTTATGTACTGAACCTAAATAAGTCAAGACTGGTTACCTCCATTTGTATGGGTTTTTCTTTGTTTTCTTTTTTTTTGGTTATTTGTGTAAGCGTGGATGGGAGGGTGTGGGTGGTTATTCAGATAAATGACAAACAAGTATGTACAAGTATCAGCATGCAAATCGATTACATTTTGAAAATATAACACAAGTTGCAAAAAAAAGAGAGATATCTCCTCCGACTTGATTTTCTCAAGTGAAATCCAGAAAGAAATCAGTAAAACAACAGAAAAAACTAAACAATGTAACTGCTACACATAATAGCATCAACAGAAAAAGTACCCTGAGTTTCCATATAACAATATAAATGTTGTTTTTAAGATTTTTTTTCTGTAAGACATTAAGTGACAAATATTAAAGACACAACTTCAAATAAATAGAAAGTCATAAAAGCCCAAATATTTAAAGATAAGTTATCCATAACACCAGGTAACTATAAAATGTGGCATAAATGTTTTTACAGAAAAAACCTGAATGGGACATTATACAACAAAGGTTTGTGTCACTGTTTGACTATTGAGATATTTAGGGATCTTGGACGTCAGTTCCTACCTGTAAGTCTCTGAAGGGGTGGAGGAGGAGGCCCAGAGGGAGCCTGGCCTTGTTGAGTAAAGCCTGGGTCTGAGGGATGCTGGTCAGGGTGCACCTGAAGGTCCTGATCAGCGGAGAAACACGGGGAGAAAGAAAAATATTAGATAACATCCACAATGACATTGACATTGTCACGACATTGTGAGAGATTCACAGACACAGTATGAGAGAAAGAAATCAAATTACACGAATATGAAAAGTAAGAAAAACAAGAGCAAATTTTTAACAACAGCGTTTATGCCCCAGCAGTTTAAGCCCTCTTCACTTTACTTACTGTGGACTACAGTTGACCTTCTTGAGGTCGGGGCTGAGGTTGGGTTCGGGGGCTTCCAGGGGCCTGGGGGGCAGCAGGTTTCTATCCTGCAGCAGGTTGACCGGCCTCAGGGCCTCTACCTCCAGCTCTGGCACCCCGCTCAGTCCCCCGAGGGCCGCAGACAGCTGGGACAGGTTTGGGAATGGCTGCAGAGGGAGAAAATTTGCGAAATTGCGAATGTAAGTGCAATATTCACCCTCTTTTGGCTCTAATTTTGCTCTCCACCAGTTACTTTTGCTAAACGCTCTACTATTTTCACCAGCTAGTCTCCAAGTGTCTCTGTCTGCTGTCTGTTTGCTGCTTTCTCAATGAAAACAGCCACCTGCTATACCTAAAAAATATATATATATGGCGAGAGTGAACCTTTCATGGCCTTTATTTCACAGAACAGCTGACGAGATGAAAGTTAATGAGGATGAGAGAGAGTGGGGATGACATGTCGAAAAAAGGCCACTGGTCAGACCTGAACCTGAGGCCCCTTCAATGAGGACACAGAGCCTTGCGCGCTCTACCAACTGAGCCACCCAGCGCCCCCATTGTGGATTTTTTTAACAAAGCACAGGCTGCAACAAATTGCAGTAAGACTGCAGACTATACAGTATGAAACAAATACCTGTTTTGTAGTGTCTTGGTAGTTTGAAAATAATCACAACGTTAATCTATTCTGTGGTTAAAAGACGTACTCTGTTGACAATTACTGTGTTTAAGACGTCTTAATCACTGTGACTCAAACTGAAGTCCAGCCCACAAAGGCTCAGATACGGTCGTAAATGCGCACACAAAATATTAGGCGATTGGTCAGGTTGTATTAGCTAGATTAGCTGTAGGCGCACAGGCACACGCACACATGCACGTACGCGCACTTGCATGTGCACGCGTGCGCGCGCGCGCGCGCACACGCACACACACACACACACACACACACACACACACACACACACACACACACACACACAATCCCCTCAGCACTTATGCCTGCCAGTTATAATAACATAAAATGACCATGAACACTTCTCTGTAGCTGCGGCCTCACCTGGGAGTACTGCTGGTAGCTTGACTGGCCGTAGGGGTCATGAGAGGGGGAGGAGTCAGCGTGGCCCTGCCGATAGGCTGGCTGCATGCTGGGGTAACCATAGCTACCGTAGGGCGCGGCCTGGTTGGTCATGTTGTTAGAGGGCGGCATGGAATCTGGACAAGAGAGTTCAGCATTAAATAAATGTGACGTATGTTTGGAAGACTGGTGGTTTTTAGTGTTTTAACCTGATTACAGCAGAGGAAAGGTCAGTGTAGCTGCAAAGTGCATTTTGGAAATATGACATTTCTAAGTGTGTGTGCGTGTGTCTGTGTGTGTGCTTGTGTGTCCTATTTTCATCACAGGCTTTTACATAAATTGAGAAATGCATCTCATCATCCTAAAATATCTCCTCTTTTATATCTCTACTACTTGTTTAACTTGCTGCAGCATGTCTTTATTTTATTTTTGCATTCATTTCCAACACAGCTTGAAGTATGCATCAACTAACTGCTGTTGTCAATATCACAACACGTATAGATTTCAGGGCAATAGAAGACTTACTTCCTTACTTACTTACAAATAAAATAATTGTTTGATCTTCTCTTAATAAATGAATGCACTGTGTAATACATTATTATGACAAGTAACAGACGATCAGATCCGACAAAGACAGTAACTGATACAGAAAAGTAACATAAAATAGACACCTGCACCTTTTGATGATTCTTTAACCCCGATGACATGTTTTTATCTTTAGGTGAAAAATATTTGGTTATTTAGGGCTTTGTTTTAACAGTTTTGTAATGGGGTATATCTGCATGCATAAGAGCTGCAACAATAAACAGATTAATTGATTTGTTGTCCACCGTTAAATTAATTGCCAACTAATTTTGCAATCCAATCAATTTGAGTACTTTTTTAAGAGAAATAAAAAGTCAAAATTCCTTTGTTCTGGTTTATCAAATGTAAAAATTTTCTCCTTTTTTTTGTTCATCTATGACACAATATTTGGTTGTGGACAAAACAAGACATTTGAGGGTGTTTTCTTGAGCTTTTGGAAACCTTGACTGACATTTTTCTTTAATATGTGACACTGTATAAACCACATTACTAGTTAATTAAACGAGAAAATAATCGACAAAAAAAAAATCCTTAGTTGCAGACCGAGTGAGTATGCCTGTTTTTAATATGAACAGTATGTTTGTGATCAAAACATACCCGGATAACTGCCCCCTTCCAAGGAATCATAGCTGTTGGGCACCGGAGAGGCACTGCCAGTAGAGGAGGAGGAAGTGTCGCCACCTGAGAGAGGCAGAGACAAAGAGCGAAGGAAACAAAGGGTTAAAAACTGAAATAAAAAGCTAAGACTTCTTTGAGACTGGAGGAAAAAATAATTAAATTAACATATTTAAACAGGAGCCCATGGGAATAGCAAAATAAAAGCACATGAGAACAAAGTACAACTAAAGAAACAAAAAGTAAGACAAGCAAAAAAAAGTTAGAAAGATGAAAAAAAGACCTGCGAGAATGAAGGACAACATCTGTAAATGAAGTCAGTAAGAGCGAAGGAATGAAGGTCAAGATTAAAAAAAGATAGAAGAGGAGGGAAAGACCAAAAGAGGCAATTTAAACGGGATTGAAAAGGAGCTTTTTTTTTTTTTTGTTTGGCCGTGAAGAGCGCTGCTGTGTTTGGACTCCCTCAGGCCTCAGAGAGAGAGAGAGATGAAGCGGAGTGAAAACTGGAAAGAAAACATGATGAAAAGATGTACTCAAGTCCTGAACAAGCTCGCGTACAAGCCTCTAAGGATGGAGAACATGGAGGGAGCGGAGGGAAAAACATGGAGGATCTAAGCATGAGAATAGAAAAAGAATACAATGATTATACGACGGCCACAATCCCTAAAACCCTCGTTTTTACTCCCTTTTATAATCTCTAATGCACATTTGTAACATTTGTAAAATGAGTGTGGACAGACGTAAATGTATGTCCACACTCATATATGCAATAAAGACTTTGAAGGAATCGAATTAAAGGTAATAAGTGTATTTTTTTGGTGAAATCAAAGTTATCACAATATTGTAGGGGTTGACTGCTATTGGTTTTTCAGGGTAGATAACAATACTAATTATTACTAATTACTAAATGAGATTGATAACCAATATTTGGAACTGATATGCATTTAAAATGAAAATGAAAATCTTTCTGTTAGAACAAACTCCAACACAAAACTTTGATTAAATGTTTTTATCAAATGTTTAATCAATGCTGAAACTTTTAACTTCATTTACAGCCAGTTCCCTGCAACTTTTTTTATGAGTCAGAGTTAAGATTTAAATAAAAATGAATAAATAAAAATAGATCCCTGAGGTTTTACAAAGTAAAAGTTCCTCACATGCTGACACTTTCTTTGCATGTATTGCAGACTGCCTTCCCAGGTGTTGGTTGAGTGTAATATGCACACTTTTTCATTAATTAACTTTATCTGCAATCATAAAAATCAAATGTCGATATAGATAATCGGCAAAATGCCAAATATGAGCCCCAATAGACGGCCAGGCCGCTAATCTGTTGATCCCTACTACTTTGACACAAATGATTCCATTAAATATTTTTTATTAGAAACATGATGTCTCCTCTTAGAGACTATTTTTACAACAAGTACAGAAGACTAATACACTGTCAAATCTGACAAGGTGATCTTACCTAAAAAAATCTTGGAACATATATACAATAGATCTCAATTTATGTTTACTTTATATCAAAGTCTTAAGTTTAATTGAAATGTATCCTTATTTGCTTAAATTTATAAAGTTGTTGCAACTTAAAAATGACAAGTTCTATTTAAGTGTTAGCAACTTAAGTTAATCTGACTTGATCATGTCAAAGAGGATTTCATCACTAAACATAAATAATTACTTACAATAAAACTCCACTGGGTCCATTAATTTGTGAGTGTCTTTTTACATGCTCAACTTGATTCATTTCATTCATTTACGTTTAGTTTGTGATTTCATACATTTTCTAGTATTTGTAACAACTTCCAGAGAGAAAAAGGGGCAAGAAAGTGATGAGCTGCGTCCTATCAGTGTACAGACGGCCCTTATTCACAACTCAGAAAGTCCACAAGTCTTACAGTTGGAGCATCATGATGCCACAACGTCCTCGCTTCCCGTCTGATTGTCCACTATAACCCATAACAAAAAGGCAAAAATAATCTTAACAAAATAAGTCTCGTGGACACATTGCATCATGGTCTACTGCAGCCACTGTTTTTCCTCTCATGTCCAATAATGAATAAGCTTTTCCAGAGGGATTACAAGGGTAGAATATTTGAATGAACCCATTAATCCATGTGGGCCAAAAGGAGGGATCAACACTAGCGAACCAAGACACGACAGGCCTCTGGCAGAGCGCTCATTGGACAGGACGCGATCCAATTATCTCCGACTAAATCGGACCAGCAGACTACTGGATTAACTGCTCTGGAAGAGGAGGAGGACACCAGGACAGCTTAGCCTTCTCCTTCCTTCAAGAATCTTCTGACACCTCCTCGTTCTCCTCTGCCTCTTCTCCTTTTTCCTGACAGCTCATGGATTTATAAATGTGGTGCCAGCCAGGAGTTATAAGAGTTTAACAGTTTTTCATTTCATTTTTTTCTTCTAGCCTTCAACTGTCTTGTTATTTTTAGTCACAAGTCCACTCTGCTGGCCCCCGGGCTGTTAGCACCTCTGGTTACTGATAATTAAAGCTCCATTCGTACTGTGGTGACAGCGTGTCTTTGTTAATCTGTTTCTCATAAGTAACACAGATCTCATTATCACCACTAGGGCTGCTCGAGTATGGAGAAAATCTGAGTCACAATTGTTTTGGTCAATATTAAAATCACGACTTTTTGGCACGATCACTCACTGAGTTCATAAACATGTTGCGGTGGATATCGATGGGGTTGTCCTTTTTCTCCTTTAGGTTTTTTTTTTTTATCATTCGGTCATAGGCCACTTTGTGTTTAACCTTAAGATGATTAAAAAGAATTGTTATGTGGTGCAGACACCATCTTGTAGCAAATCTGTATTTTATTTATTTTTTTGATCCGTGTCGGCTGCCTCGTATCCAAGTGGTCCCACACAACAGAATTTTTTATTACTTTAAATTGACCTTTTTTTCTATCATATATTTTTAACAGATTTTGTTACTAGATTCATTATCATTTGTATTTATTTTATTTGTTTATTTTATGAAGTTACTTTTATTTTCAGATTTTTATGATATAACATTGACAATTTACTTTTTTTACAATATATTTTATACAGGTTGTTTTACTCTGGTAGACACTTACTCTTTACTCTGTTAGTCATGGTGGAAAATCCCCCTTTTGTATAATTTAATATCTCATTAAAACCAAATTTATCATAGAAACAAACACCTGAAAAAAACATCACAGTGATGAGAACTATCTTAAGTGGCAGAAACCATCTTTGGGAAAAATTTATTTGGCATTACTTTGAGTTTTTAGTTTGGCTTATGTCCCATTCACTAACATGGAGGGTCGGGCTTTATGACCTATACTGCAGACACACACCAGGGGGCGATCAAGATGCAAAAGTTACTCTGTCATGGGAACTGACATATTGTCCATCTTTATATATAGTCTATGGTTGCAGCACTTTTTGATGCAAATAGATTACTGGCAGCGATGCAAATTTGGGACAACTACCAGGATTATATTGATGCACCTGTTTTACTCAGTGTCCTTTAAGTGAAATGCTCTGAATTTTTAAGTTCCCCTTAGTTAACAGCTACTCAGTATATACATGTGTACATGTGTTGGGCTTTTACTGTGAAAGGTAAGAACAGGAGTAGATGTGATATGCGCAGCTTTAACAAGGCAGAAAGAAGTAATAAAGTTTGCTATCTTAGTTTGGATCACGGTGCCTCCACATTGTTGTTTTACAGTCCTCATGAACAGACACAACATGTTTGACTGGTGCCTTTCACTGCAGTGCAAAATCTGAAAAATCAACCTTGTTCCAGGAAAAAAGTGGCTTTTTTGCCAAGCAATATCTGCATTCTGTGTAAAAGATTTAAATAAACTAAGTGAAAAAAAAAGATATATTGGCATGAAAATTAATAGCACAAAAAAAGCCTCCTATGTGTAAAGGCTTTTGCTGTGTTGATGTGTGCTGTATCTATGGGAACCCTGGCTGCAAAACAAATTTCCCTAAGAGGAACCATAAAGATAAATTTGAATTTTATAATCAGTGTGAACAAGGAAAAAGCTGCATAGTCCCGAACATTTTCTTCCAGACCACATTGTATGAGTTACAAGATGCAACATGTGCTTGAACAGCCACTGCCATGACAACAGATTGACCTCATGTCATTCACTTGAAAAGATATTCATCATTTTGTCTCTTGTGTCAGGGTGACTCAGCAGGTTTGGAAAAGAGAAGAAAACTATCATTATTGTATTTATAACTATTTTTACAAGCATGTCAGCTTTAAGACATTATGGGCATTTTTACCACTTGACATGTTTACTGTGATATCAATCGTTTTTTCCTTTTTCTTGATTAACTTTTTATTCTGTGTTCTTAAACCATAACTGGAAAGACAAAAATGTATATATTCTGAAATACCCCCAAGGAAAGGACAGAACAGTCACACTGTGCTTTTATCCCCAAAAAATAATAATTTAAAGGTCAACTTAGCAGCTTCATGTTAAACTATGATTTTCGCCCATTAGGACTGGCAGCATAATACTACTACTACTACTAATAATAATAATAATAACATATTCTATGTTCATGATCATCATAAAAACTAGGAAGAAAAATTAGGAATTAACAGAAATAAAAAATAAATCAATATAAAAAATAAAGTAATAAAAGTAATAAAAAATACAGAAAATATGAAGTTTTGTCTCACGCATAACAGTTATTTGTATGTGATTTTGAATTGATTTACTAATATGTATGAATATATAAGGTGTTATGTATCTGATTTTTCATGGCATCGAGAAATCAACAGCCGGTAGTGTGTTGCAGTCGACAACCTGTAAGCGACGGTGGAGAGTTGCAGATACCACGAGGGGGAAATCTTATTATTTAGAGGTGTAAATGAGTGCGAGCTGTTCAGTCACCCGCTGCGCTCTCATGGGGAGCGGACGAGTCAGCAAACATGTACACAGAGAGGCCGCACCTGCTGGC
This sequence comes from Plectropomus leopardus, assembly GCF_008729295.1. Lineage (NCBI taxonomy): Eukaryota > Metazoa > Chordata > Actinopteri > Perciformes > Serranidae > Plectropomus > Plectropomus leopardus. The sequence continues at coordinate 31,723,303 of NC_056471.1, forward strand.
AGGGGAGTGGCTATATTTAAAAACTTGTTAACCTCTGGCTGATGACATAGCTCCTGAGGGACGGTCATCAGCAGAGCACCTGAGTGAGACCCAACACTCGTGTACATGGTGACGCTGTTGTAGCTCAGTGCAGTGTTATGTGGTCCAAATACTTAAAGCTGTAGTTGGTAAGTTTCATAAAAACAACTCTGTCAGATTTGCTTTAATTGTCACTATATCTAGACTGTAGAAAATGAGACAGAAAGTCTGTGAAAAAAATACTTCTCTGCCTACTCTAGTGAATCGTAGTACTTCTTATGGTATTACCATGTGAATGAAAACAACTTTGTAACGCAGCTGTTAATCCTCTGCTCATAAACTGAAACCGTCAAACTAGGCAGCACTGATCAAATATTGACCCTGAGGGCCCACTGTAATGTTACAAACACTCATTCTGCACACAAAACACACTTTTCAAAATCAGGCTATAAAAAATAAATATGATTTGCTACTTTCATTTCGTTATTTTTTTTAACCAGCATCAATTCTAATCATAAATATCAAATACTCATTAACTTTCACAATTTTAACCCTTTAAATGCCAGGTTTTAGTCACAATGCCACGTTTTTAGATGAGAGAAAAAAAACACAAAAAATGATTTTCAATACACTATATGCTAAATGGATATTTTTCATTTTAGTAGTGTCCAAGGTTTTTAAATGAATGTCAAACAATTACTCTTTCATCACTATCGTTCTTGATTAATTCCCTGATGTACAGCACCAAGCACTTCACAAAAATTAAGTTTCAAGAGCTGTAAGCCGATCAGAAGTAGAAACACAAATAAATGACCTTTTTTTTCCCTTACAGTCGCAAACTATAGACAGATAATCACATCCAAAAGACTACCGAGTAAAAGTGAGCTAGACGGCACCACAACCAAGACGAGCAGAACCTGGCTGAAGCTTGTAAAGACAAACTGAAATACTAACCCACTCACCTCTCACCTGTCTGAGAGAGCAAATTTCATATCCGCGACGGAGCAACAGAGCAGGACACACACAGATTTGAAAGGTGATTCAGAGTGCTGATGACTGTGAGGGGAAAGATGGTGAGCACAGTGAACTTTGGGAGGCTGTTGATGAGGCAGCGGGAGGGAGAGGGAAAAATCTGATTAGCCAATTAGAAAGGGGAAGGTTCAGATAATGAGCTGTGAACTGATTAAGTGTGGTGAGCAGAAGTGACACAGAGGAGGAGAGTGGTGGCAAACAAAAATGAAACTTCATGGGAAGAGGATGGAAACGCACTGACGGTAAAAATGAGCTTTTTTAGGGGCTTTATGGGAATATTTAGGAGCGTATTTAATGAGTTTATGGGGATGGAGAAAGTGGGAATGAATAGATTTGTCAGAAGGTAAAAGCTTAAGCAGACCTGCTTCCTCATCCTCCTCTTCCTCATCGTCATCATCCTCAGAGCTGGATGACGAGGGGGCTGCAGCTGGGCCTGAGGTGGCGGCAGAGGCAGAGCTAGCTCCACTATTGGCAACATATCCATATTGCACGCCTGTTGGAAGGGTGAGCGGAAAAGGTACGTGAGAAAACTGTAACGAGGCCCAGATCAGGCAGTAAACTTTATTAAATGTGATGGGTGTGTGTTGAAGCAATGAACTAAATTTGTCCATTTATCTCCAGAAAAATCTAAATAGGCCAAGATATTTTTAATTTTTTGGCAATGAGAGAAGGTGAACTTGTTTTGTAATAAGCTGTGTTGCTTAGTGTCTTGCATACTATTAACTCTGTACACATGACTGCATATAAAACCAGCAACATTTTAGACATTGTATTACACTTCATCACCAGGTTTCTCATTGCGTTTTTCTAACATTTTTTAAAGAAATTATACCAATCTGCTCAGGGTTCAAAGGTCTAAATACTGAAAAGTGATGTTGCTCCAGGTTTCCTTGGATTCAGGACGGTAGACACTTAATCGGATATCATTTTATTGGACGAGAGCAGGATGATAAAGTAGGTGAGGCCAGCAGAGAATACTGGCAATGGTGACGGCATTGCTGTTGTAAGTTAAAATATTTCAATTTTTTGCCATTACCGTAAAACCACGTTACGTGGCTCCTACACACAACACATTTGACATTACCAAAACATTTCAGTAAAATAATAAACACATTATCAAATATTTTGTTCCATTCTTTGACAATAAATAAATAAATAGGTAGGTATGTAGGTATTCATATAACACTATATGGTGATGCTTATTTAAAAAAAATTTGCAGTCCTGCAACTACACTGGACTCTGTTTTTGCTGTGCTGTCCAGAAAGTGTTTTCCATTTGCCGTCTACCACCTGCCTGTTTTCATGTGAACGCAGCATACACTTACATGCAAACACAATAAGGTGTAGAGTAGGCACTGAACTCCCAGACTGTGGATCATCCAACAAACTCCAACAAACATTTTTCCCACAGTCTTTCATAATCAAAAACCTTACTGAAACTGTCCGAAACAATCACAGTTGTTGTATTCAGTGTTACCATATAGCTTTAACCCGGCTAAAATAACCATCTGAAATACTTGTAATAAGAGAGTGTGCCTTTTAATATGTCTCTACTGGAGAGGTGTGTCTATTGTTTGTCATGTTTCTCTCCTGTTATTGTGTGACATGTTTTCAGTAGCCTGAGGCTAATATCACAGAGACAGAGGAAACTGATTTAGACACACAGGTTACTTTCCATAGAGAGTGACAAATGTAAAGAAATATTGTGGTTGTTATTTCTAATATTTCTTTCTTTCTTTCTTTCTTTTTTAAATCGGTTTAGTTTCAGTCAGTCAGAATGAGTTTACTTATTTTAGTTTATTTATTATGGTTAATAAATAAACTAAAATTGTAATGAACTGTAATGTTTAGTAACAGTTTAGTTCTTGTCAGGAGCAAGATTTCAGAAGTTCAGAATAGGTACACAACAAACACAACACTATATCGATAACCGTCTGCACCAAAGCCTCCTCATGCTCACTGTGGTGACAAATTTGACCAAATGAAAAAGACTAAAAGTAAAGACATTTCCTGTAGATGTTTATTTTCGTTAATTTACTTTTAAAGGTACAGAATATCTTCTTTTTTATTATTGTAAAACAGTTAATTGTTGTTTATTTTACACCCAAAATTTACATTTTAGTTTAATTTCCCTTAAATATTGTAACCTTGAGGTTAGTGCTGGGCAATATGGGCTGAAAATTATATTGTGATTCCTTTTAGTCTATATCTCAATACACAATATATATCTTGACATTTTGAAATCTCCTGAAAGCACTTCATTAATGCTAGAACCGGGAGACAGAATTTTACATTTCTTTTCTCTTTTTTTATTAACAAAATTCCCTCTTTGAGGTGACAATATTGTAGGAATGACTATTGGTAGTCATTTTGTGATAAATAATCACTAATAACGTAGATGTAATGACTAAGAGGGTAAAGACAAGTAATAAAACAAGTAGAACTATCTGATAATTCTACAATTCTACAATTTCATTTAGCAGACGCTTTTATCCAAAGCGACGTACAACACAAGCAAGAATTTAGACTTAAGGAAAAACACATTAATAACCGGTAGCGATCTCAGCATCTGAGATTCAACAATCTCAGTATCACTACTTACGATGACAGTCAACATACAACATCACACAACTTTGTCAGTGCTAGATAATCATTAGGTGCTGGGTTTTGGACCTTCTGACTTAATTTACCCCAAAGGGCAAAGCGGAGAAGAGTCAGGTTAAGTGCCTCGGTGTTCTCGGAACAAATGAGTTTTATAGTTTTATGATAAGTTGAGAAAAGTACATCCCTTTACTGTGATGCAGCCTTTAAAATCAGGAAAAATATTTTTTTATCACCCAGCCCTACTTGGGGTATTAGTCCTTTTACAACTCTTCAGATGTAGTTTCTTAGGTCGTGGTGAAGATGTCAAAAGTCAATTTGTTTTTGCAACCCAAATTAAGTGCAAGTGAAGCTGCTGCAAGACTCCTTCGGTCTTTACCTGCTGAGCTGACAGTGGAAACATTCACAAACAAAACAGAGCAGCTGCTGATTTCCAACCTGAAACCCTAACATTTGTATAACTGCTCACACCTGCACATTTGAGTGTGTGTGTGTGTGTGTGTGTGTGTGTGTGTGTGTGTGCGCCTGGAAATGTATCACACGTAACCTGCCACACACACAAAGTGCAGCTGTGAACACGACATCGTATTCACACACTCTTGCTCTGCAAAGTGAGAGCCGAATTTCAAACTGTGAATCTGAACTTAAGCTGATGGAAGATTTCATGCCAGAAAAAAACAAAAACCAGAGCATAGCAAAACCAAGAGCTGCTATTTTTCATAATTACTTAATGCCCAAACACCAAGACAAAAAAAACCAAAAATAACTGAAACTAGTTCACAGGTCTGGTTTCTGCAAGCAGTGAAACAAAAGAGAACTTTGAGCCACTGAAACTGCATTTTAGGTGGTCATTGGAAACATCTGCAGGACATATTTCATCAAAAAGTTAACAGCACAATGGCAGTTTGACAACTTTTAACTTTGCACATACAGAATCTTGCATTTGTACATGGAGCCCGTTGCAAACGTCCCTCGGTTTAAAAATTCAATCTAATTTTTCGAGCTGCCAATCAGTACTGACAAGCAGTAACAACACTGATCAATCTTTATGTGCATGTGTGAGTCTTAAATATAAATCAAATAAAATCTAACCTTGGTGGTGGCCCGGTGAGGAATGGACTGAAGTGGAGGGGGTTCCTGAGGGCGGTCGGTCTGCGCCTTCGCCACCACTGCTGTGAACGACCCCGCCGTACGAGTCATAGCCGAGAGGAGCCTGATGACTTTGGTCGTAGTGTTGGTGGACTGAAGAACAAAAAAACACAATTAAGAAAAGAGACATTTTAAAACAGGAGAATGGAGGTCTGCATATTCAAAGATCTAACTGCTGAATAAAGACAGACACTCGAGAAATAAAGGACCCAAAAACAGCACTAAAAGTCGCGTTCATGTGATGTCAGAAGGTCGAAGTTTCTGTTCCAACTTCATCATGTTAATATGTATATATTTTCTATAGTATATTTTTATATTTAATCTAGGTCACTCTACATGGACAGCAGTTAACATTAATACCATATTACACTTTACATGTGATAAAAAGTTGATATTTAATAGGTGAATTGATCAAATCTTCTTACCATTGACCCAACACTGACTTTTGCTCACCATGTTTATGTATTTATGACGTTAAGTCGCCAACTCGTGTTATAAAATAAGGTTATCATCGGTGTTAGTATATTCGCCTCGTATGCTTTACAGTTAAGTCTGCTTGCTTGCTACAGCTAATAGATGCATATACTAAAATGTGCAACTGCTAAAAGTAAATGATAGATACTAGGAACAAAATAATGAAATATATAATTTTATACAATGTGCTTACAGTGCTATGGTTTAAAACTATAGTTTCAAAGGTCCCACCATGTAAAAAGTCAGACTTTCATGTATTTTTTTCATAATAAAGCAGTTGTAGGTGCTATGTAAATACTGTGAAAGTACCAAAACGCTAAATTCACAGAAAAATGCACACAGCTGATTTCAGAAACTGTCTTAAAACAAGCTCTAATGTTCTTGTAGAAATCGAATATAAAAATATGTACCTGAGAATGAGCATGCTATGAGATTATTTACACTTTTACACCTGGCTTGGCATCACTTTGTTTGTGCTGCATTTAGGCACTTTTCACAAACATTTAAACCTGTGAAATGTGACAAATTGGTTTCATTTTTTTATTTTTTAAATATGGGAAAAACATAATGAGCAACTTGGCAAGAAATGTTGTGTGAACTGTGGAAAAAAAATAGTAAAAGGTCATAAAAAATTATCTGCAAATTAGGTGGGAAAATTTTATAGGTATTATCAAAAAATAAGGAACAATGTCAAGAAGACTATATTTATAATTCTCTTAATATTATAAATAAAATAATGTTAGAGGAAAAAAAAGGTCATTTTCTTGTTGTTTTCTTTTATTATTTTCTGGTAATTTCCTGTTTTTTGCTAATTTCTTGCTAAGTTTTGGGCCATCTCTTGTTAGGTTGCTCGTCACCTTCATCCCATATTTCTGAAAAGAAACTGAACTCTTTTGCTCAGGTTTCAGGAGGTTAAGGAAAGTCTCTTTCCAGCCAGCAGTTGATGAGCCCAAACATAAATGAACTACTCACACATACCTGTGCTTCCTTGACCATTCACTGTTGGCACCAGCTGACTAGGAGGAGCCGTGCTGTACCCAGGCTGCACTGCTGTTGTGGAGGCTGGCCGGGAGGTGCTGTACTGATGTAGGGGTGCAGCCATCTGCGTGGGCATGACTCCATGCGTGGAGGTGCTCTGGGAGGAACTCAGGGTGCCATACTGGCTACTTCCAGGCGCAGACGGGTACGAAACAATCGGGTAGACAGGACCTCCAGGACCACCACCTGGTGCAGGCACCAAACTGGGCTGCTGTTGAGAGTGCTGTGCTGGGGGAGCGTGGTATGACTGCTGTCCATAGTAGGATCCTGGAGGGGCGTAGGGTGGGTGCTGCTGCTGGAATGGCTGTTGGTTGTATTGGGCATTTGATGGTGGCGGTGCTGAAGAGGGGAGGGTGGCATATGGCTGAGAAGGAGGAGCAGAGTATGAGGAAGGTGCTACATGATGCTGAGAGAGGTGCTGCTGTTGCTGATGGTTGCTCTGGTAGTAGTTAGCACTGTGGGCACTGTTCGTGATGGGTGCTTTGTTGGGAGCAGGGGGGCAGTGGGAAGGGATGGTGGGGTAGCTCTGTTGCTGAGGTGGGGCTCCATAGCAGCCTGTAGGTGGATGCATGGACTGGTACGACTGTGCTGGACCTGAAGAGAGAGATGAGGTGGTCATATGCATGTACAATTAGCTTAGTGTCAATAAAAAACTATTTTACCTCACCAAAGCTCACAAATAAAACTGCAAAGCTGCAAACAACAAACTTCACAGGCAGCTGTTAACTCAGCAGTGATGGTGCCTTTCACCTGTCTAGTGCAGTGATACGCAGTGGTGCCCCCCTCACCATTCTCTAATTCAAAATAAAAAATAAAGTGATTCACACTGGGAATCGTTTTTATACTTCAAGTGTAAGTAAGGTGCCAGTGTGCATAAGACAGCATTAAAATGGAGCATAAAAAGTGCCAGTAGAGGATACCCCACAGTCCCCGACACAGGTCCTCACAATGACCCTAATGTCTTGAATACTATCCTAAATGTTTTTAATAATAACAAAAATGGTTCTAAAATCCTAGCAACATCCTGAAATCGTAAAAATGTCCTTATATCTCAAAATACAACTTAACATCCTAGATATGTTTTAAAATCCTAGACACATTATAGGATCCAAATGTCCTAAAATCCACAAAATAACCTAAAACCAAACAATGTCCTAAAACCCATGAATTGTCCTAAAATCCTAGAAATCTCTTAAAATCCCAGAAAGGTCCTGAAATTCTATGAACCTCCTAAAATCCTAGAAATGTCTCAAAATCCTAGAAACCTACAAACGAAACACAATCATAGAAATGTCCTCAAAGACTAGAATCCTCCTAAAATCCTAGAAACGTCCTAAAACCCTAGAAACGTGTATGGGGCTGCTGCCTTTGGCCCCTGGCCTTCTTTTTTGTAAAAGTGGCCCCAGTGCAAAGCGAGCTGATGATCACTGGTCTGTGGTTGATAACCGGTTAGCTCTTTATATTTTGCATCCCTGACAGCACAGCAGCAGCCATCGATAAAAACCTCAATTTCTTTACTGTAAAATGTCCATATGAATATTTATCAAAGCGTCGCTGTAAAGCGAACATTTTCAAATGATGTTTCGCAAACTGTCAAACCAATATTATCTTGCTAACATTTATAACAGCTACGGTTAGCTTGAAAGCTTATGTTAGCCGCTAGCCGTCTCAATAGGTTTCAATACTTAGGTTAGCTCCTAAGCTAACTAATGTTAGCATCTGACTAGCTTCGCTTAAACTGTCATTTTTGCCAAATTAATACGTCGCCCCGATTTATACTTAATGTTACAGCTATAATTAATACCGGAGGACACTTGTGGAAAATAAAAATAAAAACAGCGCGACAAAAACAATGTGACATCTCAGAGGGTTAGCATGCTAACGCTAGCGGGCTGGCTAATCGCCTCAGCCGGCCTCCTCACCGTTCTGGTAGGGGGGCGCAGCTCCGCCGTTCGGCGTTGGGCTCTGGCTGTAGCTGACGGAGCTGTTCAGGTTTGTGAAACCCGGCGCAGACATCGCTCCCGTCCTTGTGCCCACGGATACACGAGTGGGTTAAATACACATGAGCAGCGCTGTCCCGAAGCCTGGTTTCACCCCCGGAAAATGCGGCGGAGAGGTCGCTGCTGGTCGGTGGAGACCCGGGCAGCCTGTCCAGGTCCGCTCGGCTGAGAGCTGAAGCTTCCAGTGGGGATGCTGAGCAGCTCAACCCGCCTGCTGCCGGTGGTCCCAACACTCCCTCTGCTGGATCTTCTGTGTAAGCATGAATAATTCATTTTATTGATCAATTTTATTATTTCATTGATTTTTTTTAGAATAAAGTCGTAATAGTACGCGAATAAAGTCGTGATATTGATGGAAAAAAGCATATTATTGTCAAATAACGTCATCATTTCGAGGAAAAAGAAGTAGGATTGTCCCTTGATTTGTCCTTTGAAACCTTAGCAAACTGGCCTGATTTATTTTAGTAATATGGAAAGAGTGCAATGAGCAACGACAGAGGGAATGAGCCAACGAAATTATTAAAAAGTACAAGAAAATTACCTAAACATTAGTAATAAGTATTAGTAGTAATAATAATAATAATAATACAATTAATATTTTATATTTTGTTATATTTGTATATTTTTACATTTCTGTTTGAGCTGCTGTAACAAGTGAATTTCCCGGTGTGGGATCAATAAATTTTTATCTTATCTTATCTTATCTTCTTATCTTATCTTAAATACATACAAAAAATGAAAAAACAGGGAAGTGGCCTGTAAAAAGAAAAAAAAAAAACAGGGAAATTACTTGCAAAAAGTACTTTAAAAATCCAAATGTTATTTGGACCTAATCCTTTTTCCTAAAAAAATGCTTTGTTCAAGAATTATTTATTTATATAATTATCTTACTAACTAATCACATTATTTAATATCCTATGGTAACTAGTTTCATGGTAAAAGAAACACAAAGTACAGCCATTTAACGGTGTATGCCTCTCCCCTAAAGCCAAATCAAAAACATAAGTGCCTTTGTTTTCTCTTTTCTTTTTTTAAACAAAAACTAATGGAATATTACCAGAATGCTGCTGGTCTCGTTTTATGTGTCACACTCGTTTTGCAACCGGTGTTGTGAAATATTGTTCTATGGCTGTGGGTCTTGATCGTGGTGCTGTCTTGTCATAATCTGCTTGTTATTTTTTGTTTTGCTTTTCTCTTTTGTTTTTGCGGTGCACACATTGAAAATTAATCAGATTTTGTATTTTAGAAAAAAACTTGTTCCCTCTGCAGTGCTTAAAAAAATATTTGACATTAACATTAATGTTAATGCTATTACAACTACCAACTGAAAAGTAATGAGATATTTATGTGAATCAGAAGTAAAAAATTATGCAACTTTATCTTAATTTCATGAAGGCTCAGAGATAAAAACCTCTCATGGTGAGACCTGCTGAAATACTGAACTCCACACCTGACGTCACTAGCTGACTGCGTTTGCGGTTTTCATACTGACACATTTATACTCATATATACACAGAGATGTGTTGCTTCTTGTGGTTTCAAAGAGTTTGACACCTGCAATTTTGGGCCTGGTTTGCATGGTTTAGAGAGCATAAAATATCGGCTGTAAATTCCCCATATATTTGATATATCTGTACGCAGCATAACTTTAAATTACTTAAATTTAAAACAATAAAATTAAAAAAAAAAACAACACAACTGACATAAATAATTTCTGAAGCACTGATTTAGAAAGAAAATCCCTTTTTTTTTTTACACAAAGCACGAGACATCCCAGTGTCACAAAAGTCATGTAATAAATCTCACAGATTCTGCAAATGTATTCTTACATTTTCTCAATAAAATATCAATAAACAGTTTTATTATCTGTTTTCAGACTCATGGATGAATAAAACTTCTTAGATAAAGTTAATCTGACTTCCCAAAATTCATATAAAAAAAATCATTTAATCACTTTAAAATATACTTCTTATTTATAACCGCGGACAGGCAACGTTATTTCTTATGGCACTGATGTCCAATAATAACCTCTCTACACATCCTGAGGGATTCTGGGACGTCCGTCAGTGCACTCGCACTCCTCTTTGTGATGCGAGGAGACAGCAGGGGACGCCTCACTCTGAGCCTGTCCTTTGGTTTGGCAGGTGGGACAGCAGGCGGTGTGTCCATCCTGTCTGCAGCCGGGACAGGACAGAACCAGCTGACAGCAGAACTGAGTGGAACAGAGCTCGTACTGGTCCCAGGGAGAACCGCAGTACCTGCAGTCTGAACAGGCACACAACAAATTCACTTTTATGTATTATTTATACGGTAATTTCTCTTGTTTTTATGTCTTTGTAAAGCATTTTGTGTTTTGAAATGTGCTATACAAATGAAGTTATTTAAATTTTTTTTGAACTGAAAATGCATGGGGTAAAAATAGAGTTTCTGATACCAATGTATAGACAACAGTGTTTAGCATAGCAAACAAGTTTACAAAATATATTTTGCACAAATATTATATATCTATTATATACATATTGAAAAAAAAGAGAAAAACAAAGAGAGAAAAATAAAGTAAAAAAAGGCAAGAAATTAAAATGAAAACGACAATATTAATTTATTTATTAATCATCTATATTTTTATTTAATTCTATTTATATATATTATTCATATATAAGGAGTAGAGGAAAGGATAATGGAAACAATATTGTATGTTGGGGTTAGAAGGTCAGCCATGCTTTTTTAAATTCTATTTAAACTAGGCGAGTTATTTCTCTAACTTATTAAATTATTATGAATTAAAAGTTTCACACAACTTTTAACACAAAAACTAACATTAGACCACAAACTACATTGCGCCATTTATTAGGGATGCACAATAGTATCAGCAAGTCACGTGTATCGGCAGATTAAGGCTTTAAAATGTAATATAGGCATTGACCCAAAATTGAACATTTCTGCAGATGTGACAGATGTAGCTCAGGTTTGCCCTGAATGTGGCTGCTGATAGAACAAGCCAAGCCTGTTAAAGTAAGATGAATTTTTCAGTTTTGTCTGAAAATGTTACCAAAAAAAAATAAATGTATATATATGTATCAGTGTCTTTTTTGTTTTTTTTTGATCAAGGTCTTTTTTTATTTTGCAAATATTTCGACAAAAAAACAAATATAGCTTGAATGGTACAAAAAATTCCTACCCAACATCCCTTTTTCCAACCAATGGATCAATTCTAACGTTACAGCCAGACAAAGACGGAAATTAAAAAAGAGGAAAAGAAATAAAATGAAACAAATGCATGAAAACTAATAAAAACTAAACAAACACAAATGGGTCAGACAGTTGTATTATATAAAGTTAAAAGTCGCTTTTTAAAACCTAATCTCGGTTGAAGTAGTTTTCTTGTTTTAGAATCAGTGCAGTTGAGTTTAGAAATATCACCATATCACACATCAGCTAAAATCTAGTATCATGAACTCCTTTGTTCAGTTATGTTTTATGATTCTGTGAACAATTTCAACATATAGAAAATGACGTCAGTGCACACACTAACCTGAGATGACGTCGTTGTTGGAGGAGATGGCGTAACGTTCATCAAACACAAAAAGTTTCCCTCGATAGAAACCCTCTGGGAACTGTTCCAGATATTTGTGGATTCCTCCTTTCAGCTGGTAAACCTCTTTACACACATCCTACAGGTAAACACGTAAACAACACAAAATGCAGGTTGTAACTGTTGCAAATGTGTCTTTGAAGCTGAATCTTTGAACTACAATTTCACAAGTGATGTCAATATGCTTTAACCCTTCGAATCCCTGATCGACATCAGTTTTCCCGGCGGCGCCTTTTACAAGCTATACGACCATTTGAAAACTGAGCAAATTGGTGTTTTTTTTTTTTTTTTAAACAGGGGAAAAAAAGGCAATGACCAACTTGGCAAGAAACGTCCCACAAATTGCAAGAAATTTTTACCTAAAAATGTGTTTTAAAAAGAGTGGAAAATTACTTGAAAATATATATTTTTATTATGGGGAAAAATGTCCACAAAACTACATTTATAATTATAATATTTTTATACTACAGAAAAAAAAAATTATATATATATGTATATATTCAGCACTTTTTAGGGAGCATTTTTTTTTTTTTTTTTTTTTTTTTTTTACTAATTTGCGACTAATTTTCTCAGGTTTCAAAGACAGTTGGTCCAAGGACACAAGCAGACAATGACTGAACAGTTCCCCCTTGTGGAAACTCAGCAGCCTAAAAAATGTGAGTTACTGTACAACCAGTCAGTTCCATAAAAAGTGAGTTACAAAAAAGCACATTTAAAAAGAGTCAAACTGGCATTTTTCAGTTCACGTGAAACAAAAGTCCTCTTACTTTGGAGCGGAGGTAAGCGGAGCCGCGCTCACAGCGGATCCCTCCGGTGCAGTACATCAACACCTTCTTGTCTCTGAACAGTTCGAGGTTCTGGTCGATGTAATCCGGGAAGTAGCTGAACTTACGGATGCTCGGGGCCAAACACTGAGTGAACTGCCCCTGGAGACACAAAACAGACTTCTACGATCCATTTTTGCATATTTCCTTTGTTGTTTTCGTTTCTTCAATCAAACTTAAAAGCACTTTGTTGCACTTTAAAGCATGTTTATTTCATTTAAAAAAATTTTTTTTTTAAAGAAAATCCATGACATGAACTGGGAGGTCCTGGGTGAGATGGTACAGAATGAGCCATAAAGGACGGATAAATAACAGAAAAACCTACAGAGCCTGTGCAGGTTGAAAACTGAAACATTACTTACAATTTTACTCTCATAAAAGTTGCGGCAGTCCAGGAGGACAGTGTCACTGCACAAATCCCCTTTCGCCAAAAGAGCCTCCACTTCTTTATGAAACTCCTGCGGCTCCAAATGAACTCCTGAGAGGAAACAAAGACGTATTACTCACATGAAAACCACAAAATCAGCTGCTGCAAAACAAAACCTATTACAAAAGTAACATCACAAAACCCATGTACTATTCTACCAATGTACGTGTACGGAGAATGCAAGAAACAGAGTTAAAGGCATTTTAATGCTTGCAGAGGTGGTTGGGCCAATTTATACTATTACAATAGCAGAAATTGTTGCAGATTACAGAAACTATACCTGCCAGTTGGTAGGAAATCATTTCAGGATCTACTCCCATTTGGGACGATTTCCTTATAGACGCCGACCCTCAGGTCTTTAAAACACTCTGCGCTGCCTTCACTTGTCTGAAGACACACCGACACAAACACTTCATTTACATACAGTGGGTACTACTAGTAAAAGGTCTCGTTTATTTTATTTTATTACGATAATCATGTTAGAAAATATAGCTTCAAGTTCATATTCATGCAGAAACATTATGTGATGTCTGTCTAAGACAAAAGACATATCTTTATATTTTATGATGCAGTATGATTTTTTTTTCATCCACGTCTGACCTTAAAATCCTCTTTGTCCATCTTGAAGAGAGGGTGTGAACGCATAGCGTCGATGTAAACGTCAGTCGCCACGCTGGTGCCCCCAACTGTTCCATTGATGCCTTCAGTCGCCACCCTCACCTGAAGAAGACGATCATGATGTTTTTAAAGGGGACTCTTACACTAGATCATTAACCTTAGGGCCCGCCCGCTCTGAGCACAAAATGCGCTTTTCAAAATCAAGCTTTCAAGAAACATTATATATATACACACATTACATTAATATTTTCTACTTTCATTGAGTTAATGTTTTGACCAACATCAGTCCTAATCATTAATATCAAAAATGCATTAATTTTCAGAGTTTTTTTTATGATATAAATGAAAAAAAATATATAATTTTTAATATACTACATGCAAAGTAGATTATTATTTATTATTATTATTATTATTATTATTATTATTATTTATTATTATTATTATCACAGCCTACAATATATATGTCAATGATTTGCTGTAACACTGATTGTGTAAGGTCACCTAGTGGAAATACCATGTCTTTTCTCCAGATGCCAAATATGGTAAAAAGGCCATCATCAGGTGTAAACTAGTAAAAATTACAAACTGCAAGACAAAAGCCCTGAATGATAACCAGAAATAATAAAAGTCATGTTTTCATGCTTTGATGACTGTGGGATTAAAAATGTCAGTTTGAATGGGTTTTAGTGGAGCTTTTTTTTGCACTTGAACAGCCTGAATGTAACAATTTAGTTTGTATTTTAGACTTATTATATGAGCTGAGCTGGAAATTCAGATTAAACAAAAATACACTATCTTGCCAAAACGTAATGCCATATGCATAAACACAGCCAAAATGGTCAGAAAATGAAGGATGAAAAGCGCTTTAAATGCATTAAACAGTCTCTAAGGTTAATGTTTGTTTCTTTAAACCATTATAGAAAAATGTTTCTATAAGTCATAACATTTTGCAGTCCCAGCTGCAAGCAAAATAAGATTATTTATTTATTTATTTACCTTGCCAGTTAAGTGGAGCTTCTCACATAAAGCTTTCTGCCAAGCACAGATGACATGGGGATCCTTCACTTGACAGTAGCGATAATAGAGCAGAAACCTTTCCCGGACCCCTGAGAGGAAGAGTCACACAGAGAGGAATCAGTATCTATTTAAAAATCATAAGGACACGGTGAGCACAACAATGACTCCAGACAGGAGAGTCAAAATTTGACCAGTACTTCTGAAGCTGCTCCTCAGAGACATGACTTGTTTCAGGTATCCACACAGAAATGTCCACCGGCTCGGCCTCGCACTCGTCCGGCTGCTGTGTTTCAGCTTCTTCTTCCAGCTGGTTTAACAAATGCCCGTATGCGGCCTGCGTGAGCTGCTTTATTTCACCGTCATGAGTCCTGGCGACATGTTTGTGAATAGCAGAGTGTTCCCTGAAAGTCTGGCTACAGCAGAGCCAAGATGAGCCTCCTTCCTCCTGCCTGCCGTCCCTCTTGGACGCCACAAAAGCAGCAAATGACTGTAGAGAAGAAAAGTGCTTTAATTGTGGCAATGTGTTTTTTATTCAATAAAAGCTGTACTGTCAAAGGTGTTTAACAGTGGAAATAGCACTTTTGACCCTCGATAGAGAGCCATGTCTACAATACAAAAATGAAGGTTACCTTAAATAAGCTTAACAGTACTAGGGGATAATTTAGGGGATACAACTACACAGTAATTCAGAGGCAAAAAAACAAAGACTTGGGCAAAAATGCAAATTATTTTGAGTTGGCATAATTCATTTCTCTTGTTTATTATTCCAGCAATTTCTTTATATCTAATTCACAGATTCACTCATATAAAGCTAAACAGGTCAATCAACATCATCTTATATTTTACAAAACAAAACACAGACAGCATTTCCGCTGATAGACACGTAAAGATGTCAAGAGCACTAAAACTGCGACGCGGTTAAAAACAAAAACACGTTTTTGTGGTCTCTCACCTTCCTCCTGCAGAGGCTGTAGCACCTCCTTTGTGAGGCAGAAAGTTGTTTTTCCTGTTTCAGTCCATTACATGTCGAAGGGTCAATCTCTAAGTCCATAAACTCAGAGCAGCAGGTATCCTCCGCGGCCACGTTTGTACACATCTTTTTTAAAATATTACTAACTTAGTTAGCTAGTAAACAGCCTTTAGCTAAGTTAAAAGAAGCTACCTCCAATTTGTAGTCTCAACTTGTGGGCGTAATACATCACCTGAACATTTAACGTTGACCTGACATTGACAAAACATTAACTTTTAAGTCGTAAAAATGATGATATTTACATTTTTAGATCAAAACGTGCAGCAGAAAACCAAGCAGCGAACACCGGATGAAAAAGAGCGCTGCACCTTCCGGTTGCCCCGATGTGCCTCACTTGAATCAGACCGCTATTATTTTTCTGCACTAAAAAGCGCCTGAATGATCTAGAAGCTCAATTAGCGCACTTATTAATTAGTTTCGCAGTTTTCTCCTCGAGATACTTAACATTTGTTGCCGAGCGGAGTGAAAAATGTCCCGGAGACGACACAGCGACGGAGAGAGTGACGGTTAGTCGGTGTTACATGTGTATTACAGCTAATTCAGAGGCTAACGGCGGAGCTAACGTTAGCCGCTGATCTGTATTTCACGGCGCTTCAGCGCTGATGCTCACTGATGGTTTATTACAACAGATCCGGCTGTAATGTCATCGTTGTGACTAAAAAAAAACACAAAACACTTAATATTAGTTGTTGTTTAATTTCGTTATCGTGGTTTAAAAGGGGTGGGGTTGATCAAACTGTAATAATAACGAAGAATTAACCGGTGCTCGTTAACCGTTAGCTGCTGGGCTAACTGCTGCTTCATTAACCGGTGAGGTGCGTTAATGTGGGCGGCAACCGATAATGTAAATAAAACCAAAAAATCAGAGAGAGTAGCTTTTTATAAAATGCATTAATGATGTTTTTAACCTTCATAATAAAGTTACATGTGATGCACAGACGGAGAGCTGATTAAAATTGTAGTTACACATTGATAAGCGATTGGAGAGAAAAGACATCCTAAAATATTTTTGTTTAAATTGTTGTTTAAACCTTTGAATCCTGGAGAAAAAAATTACATTTCTTGTGCTGCGTTCAGAATTTCCACAAGTATTTAGGTATTAAGCTTAAGCTAATTGGTTTGATTTCTTTAAATAAATAAAAAAAGTCAATTACCAACTTGGCAAGAAATGTCCCACAAATTGCATTAAAATTGAACTAAATGTAGTTTTTAGATTTTCTATTTTATTTTCTCAACACAATTATTGTTATTACCAAATGAATTTTCTTTGTAGTTGCTGTCAGTTTTGCGTTTTCTTTTTTTCTTTTTTTTTTGGCTCTTGGTTTTTGTTGTTTGTTTCTTTGTTTTGGCTTTTTTGTGTTTTTGGTCTGTTATTTGTTCAGAGATCTATTGTATATTCATTAATGACACAGCCATTTATCATTGTGTTCAGTATCGTAAGGGAGACAGAAAAAAATGTTATATATATTAACAATAATTAGAAAAACTTACATTTATAATTATAATAATTTGATATTTCATATTATGTCATTGAAAAATTATGAAATAAATATGTTTTATTTTCAGCACTTTTTCTATGCCATTGTCTTGTCTATTTTTTGTTTTTTTTAATTTACTTTTTTCTTTGCTTATTTTCAGGTTTTTTCCTTGTTACTTTTTTTTTTTTGCAAATTTTTGGGTCATGTGTTAAGTTGCTTGTTGCTTTCCCCTCATATTTTTGAAAGAAATCAAATCAAACAAACAAATTAATTAAACACATTTGCAAATTGGTTTAATTAATTAGAAGAAAGATTCGAACAACAAACAACATAATGGGTTTTTTGATAGTTTTTTTTTTTTTTTTTTTTGGTCACCCCAACTAATATTCAGATCATTTCCTTGTCATCTTAAGTTTTTTTGGATTTTTTTTTTTCAGTTTGCAGGACTTTTTTTTTCAGCTTTTTGCTTTCATACACATTTCATCTGTTAGTGTGTGTAACTCTCTGTGTGCCCTTGAGTTATTCTGTCAGCTAATGTTTCAGCTCTCCACTCTGTGACATTGTTGATGTTCGTTTATCCTTCCAGGAGGTCAGGCTCATAAAAGGAGGAGAACGTCGGAGCCCATTGAAATTGAAGACCGCCTGGAGTCTCTGATATGTCGTGTGGGGGAGAAGGTGAAGAGTCTTCTTTGCTTTATTATCATCTTGTTTTTGTTTAACTCCAGTTTGTTGAATGAAACAATCTAATTTTGTTTCATTTTTCTCCTCAGAGCACATCGTCCCTGGAGAGCAACTTGGAGGGTTTGGCGGGCGTGCTGGAGGCCGACCTTCCAAACTACAAAAACAAAATCCTGCGCATTTTATGTGCTGTGTAAGTTCAGACCAGTTCTCAGCCGTTTACAGCTGAAACAGTCACTGATTCGTGTGGTCGTTTCTCACCCGGTCGTCTTCGTTGACAGCGCTCGCCTCCTACCCGAGAAGCTGACCGTGTATACGACTTTAGTCGGCCTCTTGAACGCCAGGAACTACAACTTTGGGGGCGAGTTTGTGGAGGCAATGATCAGACAACTGAAGGAAACACTGAAAAACAACCTGTACAATGAAGCTGTTTACTTGGTAAGCTGATTTTTTATAAACACTGAAAACGAGGCTTGGCACTTTTATTTATTTTAATTAATTTTTTTACATAATTTCTTCTTTTTGTAGGTGCGTTTTCTGTCTGATTTGGTCAACTGCCATGTGATTGCCGCTCCTTCGATGGTTGCCATGTTCGAAAACTTTGTCAGTGTTACTCAGGAGGAAGATGTACCACAGGTGGGTAGAAGGCTGAGTTTGAGAGATTAACTTCACTTAGTCAAAATCTGTCATGGAAGTCATGTCATTTTCTTATGTATAATGATACTGTAGCAATAATTTTCCATGTGAACAACTTTCCACGCAACGTGACAGCAAATTATTTTTCTGTAGCTGTCGCCCTGACAAAGCTCAGTTCTGCATTGACGTGTCGTTTTATGTACCATCGCGTACATTTCGTCACTTCCTCTCTCCCGTCCCGTGTGTCGACTGAACCACCAGCTCACTGTAAATTTAGGTGATATTAAGGTTAAAATGTGCAGTTTGTGATTTTGGTCTTGTTTTTGTCGCCAGGTCCGGTCGGACTGGTTTGTGTACGTGGTGCTGTCCTGTCTGCCCTGGGTCGGTAAGGAGCTCTACGAGAAGAAGGACGTCGAGATGGACCGACTTCTCAGCCAGATCGAAGGCTACCTCAAGTAAGAAGTCCGCCTTGTTTTCCTGCTCATTTGTCTCATAGCGGTTTGTTTTTTGTGTTGCCATTGTCGAGATTCCTTTATCCGTCAGCTCTTCCTAAATGTCACACTTCTCTGTTAGGAGGCGAGTAAAGACACACGTCCCGATGCTGCAGGTGTGGACAGCAGAGAAGCCTCACCCACAAGAGGAGGTGAGAGACGGACGAAAGAACTGCATTCCTCCACACGACTAACAAGCCTTTTAGGAAAATCTTTTCGGCAGTATTAGCTCATTGCTAATACTGCCGAATATTTTTATTCATGCCTTTTTCTCAGGACACTGAAAATGTCCCTCCTGTCTCGCTGTCCCTTCTCTCAGTACCTGGACTGCCTCTGGGCGCAGATCCAGAAGCTAAAGAAAGACCGCTGGCAGGAACGCCACATCCTTCGTCCGTACATCGCCTTCGACAGCGTGCTGTGTGAAGCCCTGCAGCACAACCTGCCCCCCTTCACCCCGCCGGGCCACATGCCCGACGCGCAGTACCCCATGCCCCGGGTCGTCTTCCGCATGTTCGACTACACCGACGCCCCGGAGGTACGCCACGGCCCGACTTTGAAAATAAAGTCATGATGTTACTGATTTTAATTGATTCAATTAACCCATTAACACCGAGCTGATAACAGAGACACATTTTCAAGTGCTTAAAAGGTAAAAAATGAAACTACAAGCCAAAGGACGAGTTTTTCCCTTCTCTAAATAATTTTAGAATAAAATCTAAACTTTTGTCCTCTTTGTCCTCAGGGTCCCGTGATGCCCGGCAGCCACTCTGTGGAGAGGTTTGTCATAGAAGAAAACCTGCACTGTATCATCAAGACTCACTGGAGAGAGAGGAAAACATGGTGCGAAACACGCTCGCGTTTAACAGACTCAAATATCGAAATATTTTCTCATTTATTTATTTGAATCTTCTAATTTTTCTTTCTTTTTAAAACGTTATAGTGCGGCCCAGTTACTCAGCTATCCAGGCAAAAATAAGATCCCGCTCAACTATCACATTGTGGAGGTACACACGGTTTTGTTTTTAGGAGAAATAAGTTTAGAAATATCAGAGTTTTTTCAAACGTTGACATCTGTTTGGTTTTGCAGGTGATCTTCGGGGAACTCTTCCAGCTGCCCTCTCCGCCTCACATCGACGTCATGTACACCACGCTGCTCATCGAGCTCTGCAAACTGCAGCCGGGATCGTTGCCACAAGTCGTATCCTTGACTGTTTTTTTGCTGTTGTAGTTTATGTTGAAACAAGTTTAAAAAAAGAGATTTTGCTTTAACCCCTTCCTGTCAGCTGGCTCAAGCCACAGAGATGCTGTACATGAGACTGGACACCATGAACACCAGCTGCATAGACAGGTCAGTGAACTGCACCTGCACTGTGACTGCAGGAGGGATTTTTTTTAACGCTGTCATCGTTTTCATTTCCAGACTAATCAACTGGTTTTCTCATCATTTGAGCAACTTCCAGTTTCGATGGAGCTGGGATGACTGGTGAGTGACAGGGACAGACTCACTGAGCTGTTAAAGCACCGAGTGTTTGAAATATGACACAAAAGAAAGACTCCAGTTGACAGTTGTCTCCTCTGTAAAGGTCGGACTGTTTGACCGTGGATCCGGAGAAGCCAAAGCCCAAGTTCGTCAGAGAGGTTCTGGAGAAGAGTATGAGGTATGAGAGCAATATTCTCGTTTTCTACACGTTTAAAGGCTTTTTTTACTGTGAATTTTCCTTTTCTCTCACTCAGTTCAGGTGAATTTACTCGTGTTTTTCTGTCCTCTGTGCTCGTTTCTTCAGACTTTCATACCATCAGAGAATAGTGGACATCGTCCCCGCAACCTTCTCAGCCCTCATCCCAGCAGAACCCATCTTTGTGTACAAATACAGTGACGAGAGCGCCTGTAAGAAGACTTTTAATAAAACATATACTTTTACTCACTGGTATTTATGTTCTATGGAAAGCCATTTTCAACAATGTGACAATAAATAAAGCAAAGTAATGACATAGGATCTTAAAATAATAAGAAACTATTAAAATATTGAGTTAGTTTGTCAAAATAAAGACACATTATCGCAAAATAATCAGAAAAATTGTGAAAATAATGACTTAGTATCTCAAAATAATAAAAGATTGCCAAGACTGACTTAATATGTCAAAATAATTGAAATAACTTTTTAAAACAATGACTCAGTACCTAAAAATGACTTTATAGAAAAAAATAACAAGAAACTGTCAAAATAATGACCTAGTATCTCTAAATAATGAGATTTTAAAGATATTCAGAAACTCCCAAAATAATGACGTAATATTTCAAAAATAATGAATTAGTGGATACTATTTCATTATTTGGAGAGAAAAGTTTTATTTTTAATCACAAGACTAAGTTTTTATCTTTTGTTCTTTACTCTGGGGGACACGAGCTTCCGTAATAAACCCGGAGGAGAGGATTTTTCTGTCACAGTAACTTTATAAGTTTAATTTCCTCCGTCAGTCTCGACCGGTTCTGTAACTGTCATTTCAGTTTACACTCAGATACTAACATCGTGTTTCTCCTGCCTCGCAGCTTCGTTACCAGGTTACCCAGCAACCATCACTGTCGCAAACGCCATAAAGAACCGAGCGTCCAACGAGGAGATCATGTCCATCCTCAAAGAGGTGCCCAACCCAAACCAGGAGGACGATGATGGTTCGTTTCTTCAGTTTGGCTTCATTTTTGTTTCTTTATTCGAGGTAGTTTTCCCGTTTGTTTTTTCTGTGCACTTCTTAGAAAAAGAAACGATTTTCTGTTTTTGCAGATGAAGGCGAGAGCTTCAACCCGCTGAAGATCGACGTGTTCCTGCAGACTCTGCTCCACCTCGCCGCCAAATCCTTCAGTCACTCCTTCAGCGCCCTCGGCAAGTGAGTTCACGCGCCATCAAAACTCTTCTCTCTCTCTCATTTCTCTTCTCTTGTTTTTGTTTCACCTGTTTTTGTGTCTCAAACCAAACAAATTGTGAAATTAAAACTGAAAGTATCTTAATAAATGAAAATTAAAAACTCAAAGTTAACTCACTCACTGCTGCCCGGGCGCGTGAGAGGAGAGGGAGAGAGCGCTGTCACAAGTTATCCGTTATTTGTTTTTCACTGCGAGGAAATGCACTTGTGTTGTGAGAGTGTGTGAAAAGTTGTGTTTCTCTCATTGTCAGTGCGACAGTTGGCAGCTCTGTCTAGTTACTGTATTCAGAATTTTTCAGCTGCGTCGGAGCATGGAAACACCAGATCCTATTAGAGGACATCCCATAAAAACGCAGCTCCCTTCAGAGTCAAAATTTAAACAAAAACGGGCAACACCCTTTAAGAAGTTCATGGTGTTTTTTTTTTTTTTAAAAATGCACGCATTGCCATTGATTCACAAACCATCGGACTTCTTTTTGCAACCAACAGAGTCGCCCCTGCTCGTCATTAGCAAGAAAGCATTTAGAGTTTGGCTTTTCAGACCTGGAGGCTTTTATAAAGTCTAAAGTATAACGACGGTAAAGTTTTGTATTTGATGAATCCCGTCCTGCAGCCTCATCTGTACCTGATTCCTCCAGGTTCCACGAAATCTTAAAGAACCTGACAGACAGCGACGAGGGGAAACTCCACATCCTGAAGGTGGTGTACGAGGCGTGGAGGAATCACCCGCAGATGATCGTCGTGCTGGTGGACAAAATGATTCGGACGCAGATCGTGGACTGCGCCGCTGTGGCCAACTGGCTCTTCTCTCAGGACATGGCTCACGAGTTCACCAGGTGGGTTTAACACGTGTGGAGAAAATAACGGTTCGCCAGGATGCAAAAAAAGTTGCTCTGTTACTTATTTGCTTTTGAAAACTTTTATCGTCATCTAGACTTTTCACCTGGGAGATTCTGCACTCGACCATCCGAAAGATGAACAAACACGTCCAGAAGATCCAGCAGGAGCTGGAGGAGGCCAAGGACAAGCTGGAGAAACAGCAGCACAAGAGGGTAACTTCCTCCTGATTATCGTTATGAACGTCAGATGACGTTTCTTTTAAAGTACGAGGGGTTGATGTTTGTGCTTGCTGACCTTCAGAGGGACAGCGGGGACGACGAGGACATGGACAAGAACAGCGAGGACGAGGAGGGTCAGCTGGAGGAGCAGATCGAGAGGCTGCAGGAGAAGGTGGAGTCGGCTCAGAGCGAGCAGAAGAACCTCTTCCTCGTCATCTTCCAGGTGCTGACGGGAAACTTTCATCCGATTTTATAATTCAGTTTGTTGCAGCTTCATCATCCGTTTGTGTTCGCTGTTGTTAAATGTTTTCTCTCCCGCAGCGTTTCATCATGTTGTTGACGGAGCATCTGGTCCGCTGTGAGACGGGCAGCGTGGACATCAGCACGCCGTGGTACAAGAACTGCATCGAGCGGCTGCAGCAGGTCTTTCTCATGGTAAGACGTTAACACACTCACACACACACACACACACACACACACACACACTCACACACACGCTGCAGTAACATGTTGTGTGTTTTCTTTCGATTATGTGACGTCTGTCTTTGTCCCCGCAGCATCATGTGACCATCCAGCAGTACATGGGAACGTTAGAGAACCTGCTGTTCACCGCAGAGCTCGACCACCACATCCTGGCTGTGTACCAGCAGTTCTGCGCCCTGCAGCTCTGAGACACACACACACACACACACACACACACACACACACACACACACATTAGAAACTACCAGCTCTTGCATCAAGAAACTCCTAATTTTTTTTTTTTTTTTAAATTTCATGTTTGGTGCCATTCGTTAGTTTTGTGCGACTCCACCGAGGACGTCTTTCAAAGTAGGAAGTTTGACAAATCCTCCGTGATGAATTCGCTGTAGTGTTTTTGGTTTTTTTTGCTTGGTTTTCAGTTTTTGTTTATTTTTACATCCTGCTCGTATTCTTATGAATGGGTCTTTTTAAAAACTGTCTGGAGAGCTGGAGGAGAGATCACAGGAGGGCAGGAGGAGGATTTCAGGTCGGCTCTGATTGATTCTGAATCTAGAGAGCGCTCTACTTTTTTATATTTGTTTTATGTGGAATTGGGAAATAATTAAAACTCTCCAGAGTCTTTATCCGCCCGCTTGTTTGTGTCTTTTTCTTCTCTGATGATTTGTGTTGTTCTGATGGTGCAAATATGTTAACACAATTACAGAGATAATTTAAAAAAGAAAAAAATGTGGTTAGTACATAGTTTAGTAATTCATGTGTGTCTTTTCCTCACGGATGAAACCCAATGAGCTGCAATACTTATTTTATTTTCTCTTCTTTAACCCTTTGAAAACTGAACATGACGAAATGACATTTACAAGTGCAAGAGCATCTTTCCTGCAACATAATAAAAAAAAAAAAAAAAAATTATATGGCCCAAAAATTGGCGGGAAATTGGTTAAAAAGTTAAAAGAAAATGTCCAGAACATGAGCAAACAAACAGTAAAAAACAAACAAGAAAATGACATTTACAAGTGCAAGAGCATCTTTCCTGCAACATAATAAAAAAAAAAAAAAAATTATATATATATTTAGATATAGTATATATATATATATAGTTTTTTGCAAACATTTTTCTTGACTTTTTGGGATACTTTTCAAATAATCATACACTGCTTTTTTTTGGGGTAATTCTCTTGTCACGTTATTAATTTCTTGCAGCGTGTGGAACATTTCTTGCCAAGTTGCTTATTGTTTTTTTCTCCACATATTTTTAAAAGAAATCAAATTAATTTAACTCAGATTTTAAAGAGTCAAATGGCTCGTGAAAGACGTCCGAACGCAGCAAAAATAAAAACGGATCAGACTGAATATGCCAGCATGGAGGCGTGTGTTCAGACGGGACTTAAAGAAGAAAGTCTCACCTTTATTTTTCAAAAAAAATCTAGCTTAAAGAGTTGGTGACACTGAGGTTTTTCAGTCCAGTTTGAGTGTTTAGTTGAGAGTTTAAGACTTTCCCTCATGACAAGAATCAAACTCAGGAAAGGAGCTGAGTGTCTGAGGTAAAATTTTATTGACATTTTAAGGCATGCAAACAGAAAACAGAACATTTCATTTTTGCAGTCTTTGCATTCAGAAACAGGTGAGAAGGAACAAGTGCAAAAATACGAGGTGAGGTCGGACATATTTGACACGTTACATTGCCTCTTTGGAAAATACAAAGCAACTCTATTATTGGTCTTCACGAGTCCTACCTTAAAAAAAATATCATTCATGTTAAACATGGCACACAAATGCGTCATTTCTATCCAGAATCAGCGCTGAATTTATTCCCTTAATTGCACAAAACCCACAACCGTCTTCAAAATGTCAGCAACCTTTAACCTGTAACGTCTGCAGTCCTTTAGATGGAAGCTTTTTTTTTTCAAATTTAAGGCATCAACAAGTCGAGTGCTGTCATTAGCGGCGTCTCGTTTTCACGCCGCAGTCACAGACTCAGAATGTGGTGCAGCAGTATTACTGTGTTTGGTTGATCTGCTCATTGGCACAGTTATTAAAAAGAAAACAGTTTGCTTTTGCTTACAGGTGCTCCGGTCCAAAATCCACAAATTTAGCTTTCACAGGGTTCCTGCCGCTTAACACAAAAAGCTGCATCCTTTCATATTCCTAAATTTATTAGGAATCAGATAGGAGTTGTGTTTAAGACCAATTTCCCAATAACCAAAACTGAAGATGGACAATTTCATTTTGCCCAATTGTTTATTGTAACATAAAACACGATGTTTGAAAAGAAAAAGTTAGACGATCTTTTGTAAATGTTGAAAAAACAATCATTTTTATAGTGGAACACATATAAGATAATGAACGTATTATATTATCATAAAAGTATCTGTTTAGTTCACCATAAAAGTGGGAATTATCTGGCGTTTCCGGACGGATTCCTGAGCGATTTTGTGTCTCAGTATACATGACACTCCACTATTTGAATTCCTATCGTGACGAGTTTAAGAAAAGGAATTTATTAAATTATTTAAACAAAAGAAGATGATGACAATCGTTTTGAGACTTTTAAGACAACATAGTCATTAAAGTTGGAATGGGAAAAACACCGAATGCTGTTTTTTTGTGCATGATTACAGTAGAGTGTGATTTCACTACAGACGACTGTGTGAGCTGCTGCTGTTATGTGATCCCAAAATAACGGGGGAAAAGTGTCCAAAAAATGTACTCTAAGATCTCAAAAGCACCTGGCAATCCAAAAAAATCACTTAAATACATGATCAGTGTAGGAATGTTACGTTTTTGCCTCCATTCAGAGAATGATTTCCCGGCTAACTGAAGAACAAAGCGTCTGGAAAACAATAATTTACAGATTTTGTCTCTACAAACTACTTATTTACTTTACTTTTTGTACAAAAGTATAAAATCTTTCACTGCATTGCGAAAACATATTTTCTATTTTAAGAGGTGGAATGATGAAGAATATCAGATTTAGAGTTTGTTTTTGTAAATCAACGTACAGAAGAAAAAAACAGTTTGGCCTCAGTGTCGTACAAAAGAATCAACAGGAAGAGGAACGTGTTTACCTCTAAATCTGAAGTTACTAAAATAAAAAATGATCTACCTTCCTGCTCTGTTTTGCACCAAAGGAAAACAGTGGTCACACCCATAATCCCCTCTGTCTGTCACTGGTCAGCAGGTTCACGTCTCCTCACTCGGAGCGTGCCCGTCTGTCGTCTGGACGTCGCACTCTTTGCCGCCGTACATCGCTTGCTCCTCGGCCTCCAGTCGTCTGTATCGTGTGTGGAAGAAGATCACGAAGATGCACGAGCAGAAACTGCACAGTCCCGCCATCACCGGCATCGGCACTGAGGGCGACAGATGTTCAGATTTAAGTTTAACTTTAGTTCACTGAAACTCAACATCAACAGAAGTCCAAATTTACAATTAACAGACCTGCTTCTTCTGTCATACCGCACCGAATATACTCATTACATTATTTTTGAGGTTGTAAATGAGTTATTAATGTGCATAAAAATACACAGACTGACTGTGTGTGTGTGTGTGTGTGTGTGTGTGTGTGTGTGTGTGTGTGTGTGTGTGCTTGGATGAGAGGCCCGCATGGTCTTTCAAAATCAGCAGAAATCAGATCTAAAGGAATGCATATATTATATAACTAATACATTTTCACAAATGTTATAATTATTGTTCAGTTTTGACGTTTCATTTTTATTATTTAAAAATCATTTTATTAATGCATGTTCATTTTCTTTATTTCCAATATGTCACTTCTCTTTAATGTTATTGCTTTTTTATTTTTATATCACTTTTGGGTATTTTATTTCCTTTTTTTTTTAATATATTTGCCTAAAATATTTTGGACCAATAAATCTTTGGGTCAGTGAAATACATTCACACCCTCACAAACCACCACAAGACTGCAGTGTTTTAAACCAAATCAAAAGCAGAGCTCTCTGACTTTGATTCACACTGAGGTTAACGTCTTTTGTAGACGCTCGTGGCGGTTTTACGTCATGTGACCTACCCCTCCAGCTCAGGACGGCGTCCCCGCAGGTCGACAGAGGAACCTCTGCGAGGCGTTTGGTTAAAGCCTGAAGGAAGATGATGTAGAGAGCAGACTGAACCTGCCTGAAGACATCACACGGAAACAGTCGTCATCAATACACATTTCACAGAGCACATTAAACTAATCAGTGACTCTTTTTAAATTGAAAATGAATAAATAAAATGTATTTTAAATATCAGGGCAGCACAGACAGAATTTACATTTTACATTTTTTTCCTCTTTTGAGCAAAATCAACAGTTCATTTGCATTTCTATTTATTTCAAATCAGTCAGAGGACAGAATTTAACAGCAGAAATGTGGGGAAACATCTGAGTAGCAATCTGCTCTTTTCAAATAATCCACATTATTCTTATTTTATTGACAATCTGCCGTGCTGTAAAGTGTGCGTGTGCTGCGCTCAGAGGGCAGTACCCCGAGATGAAGATGAGTCCGGCCGATGTGGCTTCTCCGACGGGATACGAACACTCCACCGACAGCTCCATGGCCACCGGGTAAATGGAGAAACCAAAGAAGCCGAAAAGGGAGCAGACGGCGGCCACGGTGGCTTTCTGCTGCGGCATCAGAGACACCTGAGAGGAGGAAGAACACCAGTTATTAAATCAAATGTTGCATTAACGTCTCCTAAAATCCTTCTAAGAAGCTGCATTTCTGTGTACACTTTCTACCCAAAAACTTCCAATCCTCGCTTTGATTACTTTCTTTTTTACTCAAATCGAGCCCTCGTGTTACGGGAAATCGTACTCGGGGGCACAGAGAATTTTAGTGAAATCGAGGCTCGTAGGAAACCGATCTGAAGGTGTCATATTACATCACAACATTTACGTCATAAACAAAAGTGAAATAAAAATGTGTCTATTTTGGCGAATAAATACTTCATGATCATTTCTGTGTAAAGCTCTTTACATTCCCTCGTGTCTGAGGGGTGATATAGAAATAAACTTGCCTTGCCTGAGTTGTGTACGTGGAGAAAAAGACAAATATCTGCGTTCAACACTGAGCCTTGATGATGTGTTGGCACATTTCTATTTTAATAACGTGATTTTACTTATAAAGTGTTTCCTCTGCTGTAAATAAATCCAGGTCTTCCTGAGAGGAGAACAGAGTTTTCTTTATGTTGTTGGCGTCCTCTGTGTGACCTCTGGGAGATTTTATTTGTACTGTACTTTACTGAGCTGCTGCATTTGCATTAAAGTAAAGATACAGTAACTGTCAAAACACACTGATAAATAAAAGGCAACTTTAAAGTGTTTGCACATCAAACACTGACTGTTCACACTGCAGCCGTCAGCTTGTGTCAGACATGAAAAATTAATATACTGTAAACTTCTGCAAGCGAACAGCAGCCGCTGAGCTGAAAATATACACTGAAATCCACCTGAAAGTTTGCTTTAATCTCAGAAGTTTGTGTGTTCTGAAAGTTTATTCATGTACATTGAGAGTTATTAAAAGTACATTTGTTAAGGCATGTTCTGACAGTAACGTGACAGCTCTAAATTACTTTGAAATTAACTTTGCAACAAAACAAAATTAGCAAACTGGCTTGATTTCTTTTAAAAATAAGGGAAAGAAGGAAATGATTAACTTTAAAGGAAATGGCTCAAAAATCTGCAAGCAAGTTTCTGAAAATAAGCAAAAAAAAGTAAAAAAAAAAAATAATAAAATAAGAAAATGAACTTAAGAAAATGCAAACACTAAAAAGAATAAAATTAAATAATTATGAATGGATTTTTTGTGGCATAATTTTAATTGTCTACTCATTTCCTTATTTTTTCCCGATAAAATCTAATAATAATGCTTCCCTGTTGATTTTCGGATTTTCATATACTCACCACCTTTCACTAATTTTTACAATTACAGAACATTTCTTGCAAAGTTTTTCATGGTCTTTTTACCATGTTTTCAAAAGAAATCAAATCAGTTTTCTTCAGTTTCAGAGGTTTGAATGCTTGTTTAAAAGGTTTAAATAAATAAGAAAATTGAACAATAACTCTCCCTAACTCTGTCCAGCTTTTTTCTTTTACTCTGTTTTAAAAAACTACAAATACAAACAGGTGTGGAGCGTTTCTCTCCTCCTGAGTCGTGTTCTCACCACAGAGAAGGCGATGCACGACAGAGCCGTGAAGCTCATGTTGATCTTTGTGGCTTCGATGAAGTTCTTGGTCTTGTCGACGTAGAGACCGAGAGCGCCGGCACCCACGATGCCAAACCCGATGAAGAGAGCGCCACAAATGCCGGCAAACTCCTGCAGCGATGACATGAATATTTGTGCATTTATACAATCAACTTATTTAATGATCCGATGTCTTTACTCCCAATTTTCCCACTTCTAAGTTTACTGACACACAGTGACAGTTACTATAAAAACAGCTGTCTGTGAGGCTTTTATTGCTCCCTCGTGTAAATCATGACGATGTCTCCGTGCTCTCTGTGAACCTACATTAGTGTATCCTTGCACACACAGGATCTGCTCCAGCAGCGTGGAGAAGCAGGTGAAAACAGCCATGCCCGAACCGATGCACAGCAGCAGCAGCAGGTAGGCTTTGTTCTTCAGTAACTACAGACGGAGCAGACAGAAGGATTTGTGAGAGAAACCTCGAGGGAAAGTGAAGTCTCTGCAGCAACGAGAAAACAAAATGTCAGCATCTTCAGAAAGTAATAAATGAGGTGATAATAAATAAATGAAGGTAGCCGGCAGGGCCGCCTCCTAATAGTCGAAGAAGTGTCAAAGTCGATCGAGTTTGTGTTAGCTTCAAACAAAAAAGGAATCCTGAAAACATTCGGGATCTGCTAATAAATAACTTACTGAGTACAATATTATTCAAATCTGTCTGGTGCAGGTTAAGAGTGATTAGTTTGTCTTCTTTTTCGGCATCCTCACCAGTTTGATCCCATGTATGAACGGCTCGGAGCTGGAGGACTCGGCGCTGGCCGACGGCGGCGTTGGGGGTGTGCTGCTCCGTATCCCCACTGTTGCTAGGAAACAGATGATGCACGCCGGGATGGCATAGGCGAGCAGCTAGAGGAAGGGGTGAAACACACATAATGCGATGATAAATGGATGTTAGCACCTGAAATCAAAGGCAATTTATCATCATTAGCAGGTGAGGAGACACAGAGCCGCACAGTTCAGCTGCTGCAGCTTTCTGTATTAGCAGCTGCAATCCCACAATGCCCCCTGAGAATCCTCTGATTCTGGGCCAAATGATGTCTTACTTTGATTTTCTTTTCTTTTGATTTTTGTGACAATTTTGCCATAATCGGAGAGTTCAAAGTAGACAGTGACAGGAAACATGAAGGAGAGAAGGTGGTTTAAATACCACAAAGAGCCTCAGTGAGATTCAGTCATCGCAGCGTTACGTGCCATAAACGTCTCGGCATCCAGGACGCTTTACTTTTAATAACGAGGTCATCTGTATTCAGAAATATGCTGTGTTTGCTTAATATTTTGTTATGCATTTGTAACTTTTATACTTGAGGTACTAACAGTGCCAAAACAACCTCCGTATAAACATTACAGCCGGCAGGACGGGACCGTGGATGTGACGTTTCGGCAGCGTGTTACGTGTGTGACCCACTGCAGTAGAGTTAAAAAGCAGTGGCTAATTCAAAGAAGAACCGCAGCTGAAAATGTGCCGCAAACAATGAGATTCGGGAGCTCCTTACCCTCCGAGCAGAGCACGAGATCCTGCGTTTGTGCTCCTCAGAGGATATTTGTTTTGTATTTTCACCTTGATGTTTATTTCTGTTCTATTTTGGGACCTCATTCAGAGGTTGAAGGGCCTCAGCTGTGTGGTGTCACGTGGTTATCAACGGCGACTCACTGGTAAACCTGTGAGTCTGAGGAGGAGCACACCGGCTCCAAACAACACTTATTTTTCAGAATTAAAGTCCTTTAATTGGAGCTTCCTGGTCTGCGGATCTCTATCTCTTTGCACTTGCTCATCTTTGATCCCACTAAAATAAGTGCGTGTCTTATTTTGAATTTCTCTTCTAGACCTAAAAATTACGGTGGCCCTGAAGTGCAAAACACAACAACAAATCACAAAACACAATATTTATTTATATATACATATTTATATATTTAACTTATTTGCAGTTGTGTTTTCTGATTGTGGTTGTATTTTCTGATTGTGGTTGTGTTTTCTGATTGTGGTTGTGTTTTCTGATTGTGGTTGTGTTTTCTGATTTTGGTTGTGTTTTCTGATTTTGGTTGTATTTTCTGATTGTGGTTGTGTTTTCTGATTGTGGTTGTGTTTTCTGATTGTGGTTGTGTTTTCTGATTTGCGGTTGTGTTTTCTGATTGTGGTTGTGTTTTCTGATTTGAGGCTGCGTCAGCTTCTTTTACACAGTCTGTGGTTCATCAGCGCTTGTTTGCTAAAAACAGCGGCAAAGTCCCGTCAGGATGTCCGAAACAACAAAACACTAAACCTGAAACCTGACCAGACTCCTCATGAGTGGATTTAAAGACTCTCTCGAAGTTCAGCTCACCAGGTCGGGGATTTGTTTCGATTCTCCAGCCACCATGGGAGAGATGATGTTAGCGAGCAGGATGCCCAGAGGATTAGCTGAGGAGGGAAAGCAGAAGTGTAATTGTGAGTTATTCTGGTTTCTGTCCTGTTTTAAGAGTCCATGCAGACTCGCTGCACTCTCTGTTCCCTGTTTCAGTCGTCAGTTTTATTTTTACACTTAAATAATAAGGTGGAATACATGAAAAATGTATCTTTAAGAAATAATTCATTAATCTTTAAAGTGCATAACATTACAATTAAAATAAATTGTTTTACACTGATTATTTATCTCAGGAAACATCCTTTATTTTTCCGCTGACATGCAGAAATGTTTCTGCTTCCCTGCACTTTAAAGCACGTGCTGAAACTGAATCACTTCCTACTTATTATTTGTAATACGTGGCATAAAAAACGGGGCCAACATGATGAATATGGGGCAAATAATAAAACATGTAAAAAAATTAAATAAATAATCAGGCAGCAAGGCTTTTCCCCTGCAAATTAAAGTTGAAATATTTACAGAAAAGTAAACTTGTGTTTTAAGGCCAACATTGAAATGCAAAGACAAAAGCTGGGTGTTTCTTTTCTACACAAGAACTGAACCATCGAAATAGTGATAAAATACTTTGTTTAATCAACTTTGTTTTCCACAAAATTCACAAGTCGATGTATTGTTGGGGCTTTTTTCACTGAAGTTTGGAGCAATTTTACCCAAATGTACAAGCAGCTGTCATTATTCCACCAGCCACAGGTGTTGTTTTATAAAAAGAAAGGAGCTCTGATGATGAACCACAACCAGTAAAAGGAGTTTTCCGTTTGACTGCTGCTTAAAAAGCCCCAAAGTTTACATACTTAAAAAACGATTTGACGAACAGCTGGTCCAAAACGATAAGGTTGTTACATTCACCTTCACAGTAATCTGCTGGTGATGACAGAAGTATCTGATATGTGCCTGGTAGTTACATTTTATAAAATAACAAACAATCACTCACACATGGAGGCGATCATGTTCGCCGTGGCGCGCTGGTGTTCGGGGAACCAGAGAGCTGCCAGCTTGGTGGGGGTGAAGATGACGAGGGGCTGAGCGAAGGCACCGAGGAGCTGACCCAACATCGCAAAGTAGTACCGGTAGTGAAACTGCTCCTCCGGAGGCGTCCCCAAGAAACGCAGCAGCGCTCCGAACATGTTGAGCCAGGCTCCCAGAATCATCTGCAGAGTCAGGAGGTGAAAACGTTTTAACAGACTCCAGACGTAATCCACGCTCCGTCCCTCTGTTTCTGGTACTAAAAGTTGATTTATGTGATGTTTCCAGCCGATCAAAAAGATTTTCTCTTAATTAAGTTAAAGTTTCTCTAGATGGAGCTCTTTATCTTGTCAGTTGGCCATCTCTGGCCACCTCTCAGGTTTTCATTTTTGGTTGTTTCCGTGTCAGTCTGTTTTCCCTCCGTCCATCTGAAGCTTTTCAGCAGACATAAGCAACTTTTAAACAGATTAATTCTTAAATCTTTTCCTCCTGGACCAGGGGTGATTCTTTCCTCCACGTTTCTAAAATCATTCATCACTTAGTTAAAGCTCTGTGTTAAACAGTGAGTAGAGTACAGTAGAGTACAAACTTCAATACTCCATTATCAACCAAAACATTTGTAGCCTACAATACAAATAACTCATGAGCTTCTGACGTTCGTACCGTGACCCGTAGACCAACAGTGTCCAGCATCCATGTGGTCCCAAGGCTGAAAGGTATGGCCACCACCATGAAGACCAGTGACAACCAGTTGATCTGCTCCAGACTGACCTTCATATACTGGGCAGACTGGTCTGCTACCGGTGCAAAGGTCAGCCATATCTGGGGAGAAACATGAAGACATTTATTTAAAAATGAGGTCTGTCTCTTGAAAATAAGAGATTGCTGTAATATGCAGAGTTTCCCACATATTCAGATTCACCACAATCAAAACATCTGCACCACCAAAGTGACTTTCTATTTTTGGAGCTGGACCGTAATTTGGGAGCGCTTGGTATTGCACTGCACCACACTCTCGAAGCAGAACTCGTACTCTGGGCACAGACGGAGCAGCAGAAACATTTCACCTTGAAAATTGCTGTCTAAATAAAGATTATTATCCTGATCATCATAATTATTATGATCATGACAAAAAGATCAAATGGGGAACGAATCTTTATAGCAGCAGTGCAAAGGGATTAAAGAACACGATGTTGAATCCAGGCACATTAACCTATATGCTCTCTCTCACTATAGCGCTCATAAAAGTCTTGTTAAAATGGATTATACAGTAACCATATTACTGCAGTGAATGTAAATGCATCTAAATCACTGCCTTAATCAAACAAAAGGGTTTGTTCTGTGCATGTAAACATAGTGAACCAACATCCAGGTTACATCACATAACAGTAACTCATATAAACGGGTCAAGAACACTGAAATGTGACCGGAGCTTATAAACTCAGAGCAAAGCATTGTCATACAGCAGTTTGCCTAAAAAACATGATTTTTAGGAGGAAATGCAGCATGTAAGGTTAGTATACACAAAGTCAGTGAATGAATGTGATCTGTAAACTAAACACTGAGACCACAACGGCACAAATGTCTGCTCTTTGAACAATGATGAAAACCTAATGTATGCAGCCCAGTTAACATAAGCTGGTCAGCTGATTTGGGCACACAATGCCAGTCCTGTGTCCCCTGCAGGGGGAGTTTTACATTTTCACACATTCGACTTTTTCTTACTCTGCAGACCTGTTTCTGTTTGCAGAGGAGAGGGTCGACTGTCAAGAAGATTAGGTTGTTTGACTATCCCTTGATGCCTCATATATATATATATATATATATGTGTGTATATATATACACACCTTTATATTTTCACTGAACTTTATTTCTTTTAAATGCAGGGAACTTGCTGTATATGATGTTGAAAAGTTCAGATTTGAGTTATCATTTGCTAAAG
This sequence comes from Plectropomus leopardus, assembly GCF_008729295.1. Taxonomy (NCBI): domain Eukaryota; kingdom Metazoa; phylum Chordata; class Actinopteri; order Perciformes; family Serranidae; genus Plectropomus; species Plectropomus leopardus. Next base: position 31,758,410 of record NC_056471.1, read on the forward strand.
CATTTTAAAAAAATGTTTTGTGTTGGAGTTTGTTATAATCCAAATTTTGAAATTTCGACAGAAATATTTTCATTTATTGTTAATGCATATCGGTTCAAAATATAAGTCAGTCTCATTAAAATACTAATAATCTGTATCGGCCCTGAAAAACCAATATCTGTCGACCCCTTTTCCATGTGGGCCAGATGCTTTCTGTGGCTAAACATTAGCATAATTTTCATATCATATGACACTCAAAATTCATCCGAAATCAATTTGTAAGCCCAAAATCAATTTTTGTAAATCCCACCCTGAACCCTCAACAGGGCTGCTAATGTCAGACTGATTGATGTCTAACTGCCTCATCAGCTGCTATTTGCCACATCATGAATGACTCTCGGCCAGCTGAGCGTCTTTTGTGAGTGGGGACACCAGCTCCGAGGAAACAATAGCTCCCATAGAGCGGACGAGTCCCGCGGGAGCTGGAAAAAGGTGAGGGAGGGCTTCGTTTGCATGACTGAGACGACGCGCTCGCCTCCAGGCACACTCTGCTTTTCAGAGAGAAACGTCCCCGGGGATTTAGATCAAGTTCCAGCAAAACATGAGGAGGCACCACATGTCACCTACCCGCACTGACAACCACATCTGCTGTTTACCTCCAAAAAATCTCAACAATTTCAGATATCTGAGAAAAGGACAAAAAGCTACCAGTTAACGCAAGTAATTATAGGTGCAGCTAATATATTTACTTATGGATAAAAAGTGGTGACACAGGTTTGTGCAGAAAGAGATAAAGAGATCTACAAGTGGAGGTATTGTAATTCTACACTTTAAAAGTCCCATAATTTTATTTTTCTTGAGATTTGTTATGTTTCTGCATGCACCAGGAAGCTGGGGTATGCCTTTATGTCAGATGTGACTCAATTATTTGATTATTAATGAGCGAGAGAGACACTAAGCCAAGGATCAAGCACAATTTTGAGGTACTTCAATACATTTTATGTGCCTGTACTGCGCCTTTTTTCTCCACAACTGTTATCTGATAACATAGTTACTTTGCAGATACAGATATATATAGATATTTATATTTATATATAGAAAACGATATAAATCAACAAATAAGTCTTGACAGCCTTTTTGTGGATTTAATAATCCAGCAGCTGCAACATCATTGATGCTTACATATTAATGCGTCACTAGTTAATATAATTGTGTAAGTCATTCTGAAAATGGCAACTCTGCAAAATGAGTACATTTACTTTTGACACCTAAAGTAGCATATATTTTAATGCTGTTACTTGTGTACTTTTACTAAAGTTTTGAATGCTACTTGTTATATAGTGGTACAAACACATTCATACCACTATATATGTATATATGTAGAGACAAATTAACCAAAAAATGTTGACACCTGAGTAAAAGCTCAGAGCATCTGAAAATTTAACACACATCCCAAAAGGAGTAAACAAATAAAATGAACAAAATAAATTAAATACGGTAAATCAAATATTAAATATATAGGTAGCAGATGGTGTTATGGAAAAATGTATTGCTGTTTTTCCATGTAACAGTATTTTTACACTGTGGTATTACTTTTCCACAAATTAAGGATTTGAGTACTTTTTTTCCTGGAGTCACAATGACTGACTGATTAATCAATTACTTTTTTTTTTTTAATTGGCAACAATTTTGATTGAATAACCGTGTTATTATTCTTTTTTAAGCAAACTGACCAAAGATTAGTCTTTAAGCTTCTTAAATGTGGGAATTTGATAAGTAAACTGAATAGCTTTGGATTTTTGGACTGTTGTGTTAGATAAAATACATATTTTGGGAAATTAGGCCTAAACAGAGCATGTTTCGCTATAATATATGGGCAGATGAATCCATAAGCAAAAAAAAAGTTAGTTGTAGCCCCTTTTTACCCCACCATTGGGTACAATGTTGTTGTTGTTGTTGTTGTTGTTGTTGTTGTTGTTTACCCTTTACGGTTAACGCCTGTTTCGGTGTCATTTTCTACCATCAAACTTCTTTTTAACACTAAGAAAATGTTACCGAATAGCGACCAAAGATGTAAACTTTTGTATCGGCCATGAAAACCAAATGATTTAAACTTTCTGGTGAACAAAAGCTGCCTTTAACTTTCTCTTGTCACCTGTCAGGTAAGCAGGACTCACCGTTGCGTTGGAGCAGTTTAACAGACACAGCACCAGCAGCACAAACCACCTCCTCTTGTAAACTTTAAAAAACAAAAGTTTCTTCAGCTCCTTGTTTGGTGTCCTCGGGACATCCGAGCAGACAGCCTGAACCTCGGCGGAGGTTTCCTCACCATCCTCCATCAGGATTTATCCGCCTGTTGACAAGTTTACCGGTTAAGCTAGTTAGCTTGTAGCTAACACTGTACAAACATCCGAGGCATTTTTAAAGTTTAGCTGGCGTCACGGGGTCGATAAAAACATTTTTAAAATGGTGTAAATCCTTGAAAGTGTGAGGTGTTATTCCACTGTTGTCTTGTGATGGGTTATAAAGTTATTTTTATCTCATAAAGGGACGCCGGAAGAGCAGTTTGACAGCTAAAAGTCGACAAAACACCGCTGAAGACTCACGCGCACCCGCTGGGCGTGTCTGTACTGTAACAAAGATCCTCGATTACACACGACGAACCACTCTGACGACAAAACAGCCGCCCGGGACACAGACACTAATGCATTTATTGTCTGAGTCTAATAGTCAAAGCTTTGAATACTGATGTTGAACCAGTAAGATGGGCTATGCCTCAATGTCAGATGTGAATCAACTACTTGATTATTAATGAGCTTTTTTCTCCACAACCTTTATCTGATAACGTTAGTTACTTTGCAGATACAGATTAATAAACAATAGAAATCAACAAATAAATCTTGACAGTCTTTTTGTGGATTAAATAATCCAGCAGCTGCAACATTATTGATGCTTACACATTAATGCATCACCAGTTAATACTGTGTACTTTTGCAGAAGTTTTGAATGCTACTTGTTTTTTGCAACAATAAACAAAGGTGTTATGGACAAACTGTGTCGTCCTTAATATGACACACACTCATATCACTCTTTGCCCAAAATGCGCTTTTCAGTATCAAGCTTTATAAAATATTAAACACTGATATTATTTTCTATTTACATTGAGTTAACTTTTAAACCAACATCAGTCCTAATCATAAATATCTAATATTTATTCATTTATTTTCAGAATTTCAACCAAATGCCATTTTTGTTATGATGCAATTATGTTTTCTGATAATAATAAAAAAAAAAGCAGAAAAATGAATTCTTTTCAGCATACAAAATGCAAAGTAGATTTTGTTTTTAAATTATCACAGCCTAGGGTGTCAATGATTAGTAGCAACATTGATTTTTTTATACATGCATATTACTTGAAAAGTTGGTTTTTTTTTTGGTTTTTTGATGTTTCGCAGCTTGGGATGTGTCAATGATTAGCAGCAACATTGATTGTGACAGTGCACCTAATGGAAATAGCATATATTTTTATATCCATATGCCAAAAAATAAGACATCATCAGGTGGAAAAATAATTAAAAAAGACAAATTCCAGGGCAAAAGCCCAGAATGACCCCCAGAAATAACACAATGCATGTTTTTATGCTTTTATGTTTTTATGCCCATTACAGTTTGAATTTTCAGTGGCACATTTTTTGCTCTTAACAGTATGAATTTAAAAATAATGTTTACAGACTTTTTTTTTTTTTTTTTAAAAAACTCTAAATAAAAGTCCTCTGCTACTTTCAAAAGTTCTATTCAGAGGGCAGATTTTAAATACTGAGCGGATGTGCATTTGCGTTACACCCCAGTGTCAGAGTGATCATGGATCATAAATCACTACCCTTTACATTTATGCAGTCTGCTTTAGTCCTCCAATGCTTATTGATTTGTAGATATGCTTAGAGTGCTGTCCCACACTTTATTTTGATAATCTGAGCAGAGTTTGATGTCTAAAAGTATTTGGAACAATATATCAGAACAAATTTGTAACTCATATCTAATGTGCCTTGAATTGACAAAATATCTATATTTTGCACTTTATTAGTGTTGCTTATTTGCATCACTGTTGGCAGTCAGTGTCTGAAAATGTTCTTCCATTTTTGAATAACTGTGTTGAGTTTTGTTCCCCTTACTGGTGATTTCTTTCTTGTGACTTCTAAAAGAAACAGAGTGAGAAATCTTCACTTCCTGAACTTCTCTGAGTGCACTGAAACACGCTCCTCCCTCTGTTTAACCCTTTGAGAGTCTGTTTGGTGTCGAGGAGGTTCACGAAAAAAGAAAGTGATACCAAAAAGCCACTTCTGAATCATTTGACGTTCACTCCAAATATAAAGTTTCTTTTTAAGCTGTTCTGTTTTCATTTTATCTCCTGTTTTGTTTCTCACAGTCTGAGAGTATTTGAGGTGTTTTTTGTTTGTTTGTTTTTTGCAAACTCTAAGCAGACTTTCATGTGTTTTTCCACTGAGGACAATCTTCCTTCAAACTTTTAACATTTCAGAATCATGGAGGTCATTGTGAACCTTTCATGCAGCAGAAATGTATTCTCTAACCTCCCGAAATCTCTGTTTGAACAATCCCTTTTCTCTGAGCTCTGCAGACAGTTTCTGCACCCTCATGGTTTAGTTTGTGCTCTGGTGCACGCGTCAGCTCTGACCCCTTATATAGACAGGTGTGTGAGCCTCTCCTAATCAGGTCCAATCAGTTCAATTAGCTGCAGATGGACTCCAACCCAGGTGCAGGTCCATGCTGAAAGACAACCAAGAGAAATCAGAGGCACCTGAGCAAAACGTCAGACGTCAGAGAAAAGAGTCCAAATACTTAGGTCAATGTGATATTTCTGTTTTGTTTTGTTTTTTTAAGTATATATGCACAAAACCCCTTTGTTGTTGTGTTTTACAATGGGATTTTAGAGTTAGATTAATTTATTGCCATTTGCATCTCTCAAATCAGCTTTTAAGAAAAGGGCAAAACAAAAAAGGTAGTTAAAAAAAATAGCATATAAAAATGAGACATACACTTCATTCATTCATTCATTATTTATTTATTTAAAAAAAAAAAGGTCCATACTAAAAGACAATGAAAAGAAATGAGAGGCACCTGAGCAAAACTTCAGGTGTCAGAGAAAAAAGAGTCCAAATACTTAGATTTAAATATATTCACACAAAATAAAATAAAATAAAATAAAATAAAATAAAATAAAATAAAATAAAATAAAATAAAATAAAATAAAATAAAATAAAATAAAATAAAATTGCAGGCATCTCTCAAATCAGCTTGTAAATAAAAGGGAAAAAAGAAGAAGAAAATGTAGTTAAAAAGGCAACATATATGAATTAGAAACTTTTTTTGTATATTGTGGCGTTAGAGCTACACTTACAGTTGAAGGATGTTTTACATTTGTATTTCAACTCTTAGACAAAAACATGACTGCAGCGTGAAGATGAGTCATCGATGGGAACGTCAGAGATTTTAAACCTCCGAGGGTCAGCAGATGTTGGCCTGTGGTTGAAATTAAAATAAGAAATTTTGGCAGGTGTGGCTACTTTTTGTTTCACCATCATTATTTCCAGTTAGGAGCGTGCAGCACTTCATATTTCATGACAGTAGTTCAGCCACGTGTCCCACCCACACTCTGTAACTGTAACTGTAACCACACTGAATCTTAACCAAACCCCAACCATCACCGTCTTCATCTTTATATCTACAATTAACCATCTCAAGGCTTATACTTAAACATAATCAGGTTCAAATTTTGTGCAGATTTTAGAATTTCTGCCTATAAATCTGTTGGGATCCATAATTTTTTGCATCAACCACAGAGATAAAATGCTCTGTTGGTATTCACGGCTGCCTCCGCTGAAAAATGTAGAAAGCATGAAAAGGTAAGTTCGAAGTTATAATGTTAAATGCTTATGATTTAAAATCAACTGTTAAAAAGATGTTTTACAAACAAATTGGAAATTGACGTGCAAGTCCACATATCTCTATATAAAAGTGGCTATTTTGGTTTTTTGTGCCTTTATTGATTTTCCCTACATTTTACTGCAACTACTGCACAACAAATTCTCTCAGGACAAAAAAGTTCTATGTTAGTGGACAATATAAAAGCAGTATCTGGCAGTGCAATCTAATACAGCCTTCTTTACCTTGTAATGAAGATTTTTTAAGTTAAAAAATAACTTAATCTAGTTGGAATGCCATTTAAGTCAATATTAAATAAATAAATAGAAATGCTGATTAAACACATGAACAAATATGGTGATGAACTTGTCATTAGGCTATTATTTATCAATTTATTTATTTATTATTTCTTATCTAAATACAGGCAAGCAGGTACCCTTGCACATTCATTCATGTTACTAATTTGTCATCTGCACCTTTAAAACTTTTGTTGACATATAAACTTCTTTTTATCTATTAGCCTCCTGGGTAATTCTGGCAATTTAATACCTTGTGTATTAATTTGAAAATAGAGATTTAAGGTTCATTCTTGACTGCGGAAAAAATCTAGTCTTGAATGAACTAAAAATCTCCTTTTTTTTGGGATTCTTTTAGTAACTTTAGTAATTCTTTTTTTCAATTTTCAAAAAAAAAAAAGGATTTCCCCTGTGAAGTTCTAATAACTTTTCTAACATACAGCATTTCTTAAAATATGTTTTTCTTTGATTTAATTTTAATTTTTAATCTTTTATTAGTCCCACAATGGGGGAATTTGCATTGTTACAGCAGCAAAGGGATATCAAAGCAAAGTATGTACAAGATAAATAGAGCAAACAGTAACAACAGTATAAATAGTAAAAAAACAAGATGCAGAACTAGAAATAGGAATTGAACAAAAAACGCAGTATAAATAGTAAAAAACAAAATGGACAGTGTAAATAGTGAAAAACAGAACAAGACGCAAAACCAAAAATAGGAACTGAGCATAGAAATAAAGCAAAAATAAAAGTATAAATAAAAAAAACAGGATGAAAAGTGTAAATAGTAATAGGCCGAGACAAGATGCAAAACTAGAAATAGGAATTTAGAATAAAAATAGAGTAAAAATGAGAAGTGAAAATAGTGAGAAACAAGACGCAAAACTACAAATAGCAATTAAGCGTAAAAATGGAGCAAGAAAACAAGATGAACAGTGTAAATAGTAAAAAAAAAAAACCACTTGCACGTGGCGATAAGCTGCAGGTCAGATTATTGATCTTATTACAGAGGTACTAACAGCTTTATTACTGCTTTATTTTGACTCTGAGTCCCGCACTCTCTAAAAACAACCATCAACTCGAGCTATTTCCTATTTAAAATGAATAATAAATGACGCACTCAGCGGATCAATTGTAAAATATTAGTTTGCCCTCCGCCCCCCCTCTTCCCCCCTCCACCTCCGGCTGTGCTCTGCGCATGCGCCCCGCTGCTCCAGGAGTGCTGTTTCGGCCTGTTCCGCGGCCGCTCGGTCATTTTCGCCTCTTTGTTGTACTGATAGTGGATTTAACTCGGATTCAACCCAATATCCAGCGGACCGTGCTGCTCCCGAACAGGTTAGTTCGCCTAACTAGACTTGCTCTCTTTATGTTCCGTCCCCGGTGGGTCCGTGGCCGGTGTGCGGTCCCGGTTTGTGTCCCCCTCCTGCTCGTTTTTCGCCTTGTCTCTTTCCGCTTGGTGCTACGGGGCATGCTATACGTGTTGTTTTATGTGTCTATGTGCTGGTGTATGGCGGCGCCGGGCCCTGCAGTTGCACACCGGGGGATGGTGGGGGTTTTTAAGGGGGAAACGTGCATCGTAAAGGCGGCTTTAACGTCCACCGGGATGCACACGGCGAGGCGGCCCGGAGAGGAGGCTCCTGCAGCCGCCTCTCTGCCTGTCTCGTCATGTTTAAATGCTGTTGTTCCTCTCAGCCAATTCTTCTTTCCCATTGAAAAAAAAAATCTCATGGTCCACCATTAGGCTAACCTCTTCCTCCTGCCGTCCAAAGTTCAGTGTGTGCGTGTGTGTATGTGTGTGTGTGTGTGTGTGTGTGGAGGATCTACATGAGGTTTGGATTAAATCAAGACAGAAAGTTGGTGCATTTTTTTTTTTCTTCAGGGTGGATGTCGCCCCTCGCCAGACTGCTGCTGCAGCGAGGAGCCCTGTGTGACATTGTGTTTGGGGGGGGGGGGCATGCACAGAGCAGCCAACAAGTCTTTGCAGTTTTTTTTTTTTGTTTTTTTGGGGGGGTGCCTCTAAAATATATTGCACGAATTCACACGAGCAACACAAAAACGCACCAGACTCCTCAACTTTTTCTCTGTGAAACACAGGAAGCATGCTCGGGGGGGTTAGCAGGTCACAGGATGGAGGTGTGGAGGCTCAAAGTGGGCTACATGTGGTTGGGTTTATTAAAAATCATAGTGTCAACCACATCTGTAAACACCTGGACCATCACATCAGTTTTGTCTGAAACTGCGTCTGTAAACTCCACACACACTTTGACACCAGACGGCTGTTTTCACACTCATCTGCTGCAGATAGAAAACTTTCTCTGCGCACACACACGTCTGAGTTTAAAGCAGGATTTTTTGACATCCCAACCAATGTCTGAGTGCACAAACGCCAAAAATGGATCATCTTGTGTTCAATTTTAAAACCTTTTTTGTGAGTTGGCATACTCACAGAGTGTGTATTTCTCAAAGACGGAGAAGGCGTTTTTAACAAGGTAATTAACCCGTTACATGTCGAAACCACATCAGACACACATATTTCAGCGTTACCAGCTTGGAAATGTTAAACTATCATACCAGCTGCTTAAAATTATAGTATTTTGAGAAAGAAATTATTATTTAAATGTTTAACTGTAGTAAACAAGTATTTGAATGACTTTTGACACATACCCACTGCCACAGAGAGAAGAGATTTCTCAGTCTACACAGCTCAGCCCAAAACTGATGGTGCCTGCGGACGAGTGTTTACAAAAAGCATGATAACAGTGCGTGCTCACGTTCATGTCATCACCAAATGGCCTACAGCAAATGTGACCAGCTGTGAGGAGATCGTGTAATAAATGATGCATAAACACAGATAAGAGCCAGGAAATAAGTTAAAATGAGACGTGTAAACTAAACAGGAGCTTATTGTAAGTGTCACAGTGGTCAAATTATCGAACATCACGTCAATTTTAAACGATTGATCGTACAGAGGGCAAAATTATCGTACAAATACGATTATCGTACACCTGGCAACACTGACAGGTTTGGATCTTTGTTGGGGTTGTCTGGCATTGTTAAAAGTTTCATTTTCTCAAAACGTATCACAAAAATATCACACGTTCTGGTGCATCTTTCTTCATATATTTAGACACCAATCTTAAATTCAGGTAGAAATATTCTTGTAGCACTTGAGTTAGACTTGTAAAAAAGATTTCTTCACACTTACATATGTGCAGATCTCACTTTATGCTGCGTTTTCGGTCTATCAGAGCTTCACCAGAACATGCAAGAAAGTAAAAGTAAAAGGTAAAAGGTAAAAAGTAATCAGTGTCAATCCAAACACCTGTGCACAGCCGAATCGTAGTTTTGAAGAAGTATTCGGATAAAAGCCACAGTTGGTTAAAAAAAGACAAATATACAAAAGAGGTTTAAAAATACACTTCACTTCACTTCACTTCACTTCACTATACACTTCATGTCACATTCACATTTAAGAGTTGCCGAGGAGGAAACCATACAAGGTGCCACCGATGGCAACTTTAGATTTGGTGTCTTTCCCGGCAACACGTTCTCATCACAAGTCGTCACATGTGGACTTCTGCGTCTACACATTACACTTATTTTTATTCTTTTTATTTATTTTTTACTTCTGCATATAGGCATGAAAAAGTCTTTGATTACAGCATAAAACCCATCGAAGTCCTCATGGGGGGCTTTTGGCTGAGGTGCATCTGAAGTGCCGATCCAGTTTGGACCTTCTGATGTTGCAGCACTTTGCCAGTATTTAGCCGGGCAGAGCGATGGTTGTCCTGCATCGTGCCCACTTGATTTAACCCTTTGAAGCCGTACAAATTGGCTTGATTTCTTTCAAAAACATGGGAAGAAGGCAATGAGCAACAAAAGAAGAAATGACCCCAAAATAAGCAAGAAATTGCAAACAATTATAACAATATTATAAAAATATAAAAAATACAGCAACAAAGTTTAAAAAATATATTATGATAATTGGCTAGAAATATAGTTTTCTCAAGCTTTTTAGCAATAATTTCCTTAAACTATTTTTTGCAATTTGTGGAGTAACTATTACTCTTTAGTTACTCTTTGCCTTTTCATGTTTTCTTTTTAAAAAATTGCACAGATATTCTCAGAGTTCAGAGGTTTGAATACTTACAAAAGGTTTGAAGGACTTGATCAGATGGAGAGTTTAGTTGAGACCTGCTGCAAATTTAAATCTAAAAATCTTTTTAACCAAATGTAGCCCAAATGTAACAGATCGTTCCAATGCATGCGTGCGCGCTAAACCTTCATACTGAGCATGCTTTCGGTGCAGGGGAGCCAGGGAGTGAGTTCAGGTTAGGCCAGCGTCTGTATATTGACACTGAAGCTGCCCTGGGCTTTGTCGTGCACGTTGGCAGCCTCAAACCGGAGTAGAAGGTAACAGAAAAACCCAAAATAATGCAGTGAACCTCCATAACCTGACTAACAGGCTGGCTGTTAAAGCGCTTGACTCACATTTTGCCTGCTAATTATATAATTTGTGATTTTTAAAAGTGCACACACTGTTTTTGTCTGCTGCTTTTGTGAGCTTCAATCGCCCAAAATGCTGTAACATGCTGGTACTAAACTGCACCCAGCGTGCTTCTGTTTTAACAGCCGAGCTGCTCTCTGATGCTTTATACCATCAGAGAGGGAAGAGATCTAAGTCCAGCTCCTCCTGGATCGGGCTTTCACTCCTTCTTTTGATATTTTTTTTTGCTTCCTTTTGGAAAAGACACCAGCTCGACATCAGAATCCAAATCTATAGAGCATCAATCAGAAGTGAAAGGTTGCTCCTCTCCGCCGCAGCCACGCTTTCGACTTGTATTTGAAGATGTCGCCCTTGTAGAAACCTCATCTCTCGGGCTCCTTTTTAAAGCGCGCTGAAGGACCTCGCTGACCTCAGTGATGGTCCTCGGCCAGCTGAACGTCACTTGGCTCGTACTTAAGAGATGCCATATCATATGGCCGTTGCGTAAGAACGCACACGCGGCCAAGCGTTTACTTCCATGTCAGGTTTCTGCTGACTTTGCAGGAAACCCCCAATTACCAGCAGCGCCTCTGACCTGAAATTCAATAACAACTAATGAGCTTCTTTAAGACTATAAGAGGATTTATAGTGCTTAATGACGACAAATTAAGCAAAAGGATATTTATTTTGACTAATTACAACAAAAACATGCCTCCACACTTTGTTTAACCCTTTGAAACCTGAAGTGACATGGCTTTTCTTGTGCTGCTTTCACAAGAAAATTGCAAGAAATTAGTAGATTTAGAGAATTCTTTTTTGAAAATCCAAGGAAAAATTTCCAGAGAATGATATATATATATATATATATATATATTTAATAGAATTATTATGATTTTTAAGCATTTTTTCAAGGTCATTTTCTTTTTTGTGTTTTTTTTTCTTTTTGCTAATTTTCTGTTTATTTTCAAATGTTATTGTTATGTACAAGTACAAATGAAAATCAGACGGTACAACAATAGTTAACACCATATGCAACCCATCGAACAATTTAAAAAACTATCATGAAACAAACAAAAAAGCAAAATTAGCAGCAAAGCACCTACGGGAAAAAAAACACAAAAAACAAACAAAAAAAACAGACAAATAAAAAAACAAACAGACAATGAGTATTTAAAATAAGTTTGCCTTTAAAAAAACAAACAGATTTCTTGCTAATTTCTTCTTTTGTTGCTCTGTTACCTTCCTCTCATGTTTTTGAAAGACATTAAGCCAACTTACTCAAGTTTCAAAGGGTTAAACAATGCTAATGGTCCCGCTGTGCAGTCAGATAAAACTGTCGGCCGACAGGCGAGCAGGACACGGCCTCTTTAGGGCAGCTTGATAATGAAAAAAATAGTGACTTTTAGCGCCAGGAGATGCATTTGTCTTTTTCTCGTGACAGGAAATGATCTCGGGCAGCTTCCTAAATGAGCTACTGTGGAGAATCCCGCGCCTACAAATCAGCTGCAGTTTGGAAAAGGTGTAAAAAAAAAAAAAATTAAAAAATCCCCGGCTCACTTTCTCCTCCTTAACACCTTTTCTTTGAACGTTTGATAAGAAAAGAATTCTGTAGAAAAAGTAAAGTCGATTACAGTTTTAGTATTAAGCAACACTGAACCAGAACGGTGTTCAGGCCCAGAGTGGTTTATATCCTGTTCGATTCATTGTTGAGTAAAAGCTTTTGGTTTTTATCTGCACTCGATAAGACTGAACAGAAGTATTTGTGTGATGAAAAAGCTGTTTAGGACACACAGACAGAAAAATGAGCTGCATTGTTGAGTTTCACTGAAACCTCCATAGGTTTATTATCAGGTGTCAAAAGCGCTGCACAGCAGTTTATGATACTATGAGACGGGATTTTGCAACTCTGTAAAGTTATCACAGCAACTATCATTTTATCCTGCGGCAGTCTGATGTGTTTGCAGTTGACTCTGCATTTTGCAGAGACAGATTCAAGCTTCTTTACCGGACCAGCCCTCAGCTCGCCGACTGATTCGGAGTCAGCGCAGAGGTCTTATCAAAGTGAATGAGGAGGCAGCCTTTTGTCATGCAGCGCTGACACAAAAGCACGACCACACCTCCCCTAAATCTGCAAAATCTGTGAATTTCAAATGGAGACATTACCCTGAAGCACAGCCATATGAGATTTAATATCAAGTAAAGCTTTGGTTAATCTCTATGAACATATATCTGCACGTGTATGCAGAATCTGCCGGCAACAGGATGACATTTTGGTATAGAAACGTTCGGGTTTGTAGTCTGAGTAGTAATGACAAAACAACAAGTCTGAGTGGCATGTGGGTTTGTAACGGCAGGATATGAGATTTTAAAAGTATGATTACTGACTCAGATAGTATCACAGTGTCTAGTGTTACACGATTATTGTGTTTATTATCATCATCAGTTACAATGACCCTGAAAGAAATGAAAACAAGTTTCTTTTTTGTTTTGTTTATGAACAAACACTATTATAAATCAAATTTTTTCTCACTGAAAGTATGTGTAAAAAGGAGGAAATACACAAGACACATTAATGCGTCATTTGTGTTGTAATATTTAAATATACTGTCTGTTGACCCATATTTTCTCTTAAATTGAAAACATTTTTAAACTGCTTATTTATTCGTGAGTAAACAACATTTTCTTCATCGTCTTTTTCTTTCTGCTTGCCGTTATCTGCCCGGTGCTGTTCGACGGTGACACAGAATTTCAAAATAAAGGCATATCTGAAAGCTGATGAATATATGGATAGATGTTTTTACTTTGCATCAGTGCTACTGGACTGTACTCTCTGCGCTCCAAGAGTGTGGTGCATGAAAAAGTGACTTATATATTTCAGTAGTGCTCCTAATTACCAGTCCAGCCCCGAAAATAGAAAACCAATACACGGTGGCAGATATTTTAATCATGGCCGGCCGCCACAAATAAAGTGTGGGAAAAACTCTGACATACTTTGCAAACATGGGTGGATTTTGCCGTGCCAGTTTCTGGCGTGACTAAGCTTTAAGACGTGATAGTAAGAGTCAGAAAAGCAGAATTTAGAGAATAAACTTGCCGTCTTTTTATTCTCTTCAATGACATTTAAATCAGGAGAGAAAGGCAATCATAACTGGAGCAAGAAGTAGCCAAATTCTCTCCCCAAAAAAGACTTATTAGCTAGCAAATACCACCCAGAGCAATCTTAAAATAGTCATAAATAAGTAATAAATAAATAAATAAAAACGCCTCTGAATCCAACAGTGATGATTCATTTTCCTGAGTTACTATTCAGACCAGAGAACACACACATCCCTCACTGAACAAAGTGCCAGAAAAAGTGTTAAAACTACACTTTTTTGGCAGCAGGATGAAAAATTCTCCTCTAGCCGGAGCACATAGAATAATATAAAGCAGCATGAAGACCAGAGGACACGAGAACACACATTAAGTCAGTGCAGATTAATATATGTGTGTGTCAGCTCGGGCCGTGCTTGCTGTTCAGACTCTCCAGATAAGATTCACGGCCCCGCTTGTGCTTTCACTGATCGTATCTGCTTTATGTCAACATCTTGAGTAACTGGTCGTCAACAGGTTGTGTGAATTTAAATGGTTCGACTCGCTTTTATGTTGACATTAAAAACAGCAGCTGACAGGCGCTGGAGACAGATTTAGGTGGAGAAAACAGCCTGTGTGTTTCACAACTTTCTCTTTTCCTGTTTTTAAGTTTGATGTTGTGTCTGTTTCATACATTTTTTCTTTTTAAATTCAGGGGAAACACGTTTTTTCTTAAATGTAGAAGTCACTCTGTTGCACATTTTGAGCTTGTTTGTTATGTAGTGCAGTGACGGGCTAATAAACAGGAACTGGGCGGCTTCCAGACAGTTTAATGAGAACGGTGCAGAGTGAGTGTATGGATAATGAAAGCTGCTCTGGAAGAGTTTCTCTTTCAGCCGATGCAACCTTCTCTTTCTAAACAGTACAAGTCACACATGTTGATTTTCTGTGCTCGTCTTGGCTGGTTGCCGAGTGATTTTCAGTTTGGTCCTCCTGTAAACCCATCTGATTTGTTTATTGGCTTTTTGTTCATAATGTAAGAAGCTTTAAAATTTAGTACACTGGCTACCAGGCATGTCATGATACCTGAGATTCAGTAGTTCCACCAATTAGACAACAAAACAGTAAATCCCTTGTACTTATACACATGCATTTCTTTGCTGAACACATTTAAGGTTGATTTGAATGTTGTTATTAATCCCTGATGAATTGCAACGAATGCAACACTATAGTCTACCCCGTGATCCAGGGCTTTATCTACACCGTGTAACCAACCACAAAACTGATTGTCACATTCAAAAATTCCTTTCAGACAGTTTGCTCTGCCCCCGTGACGAAAGCCTCCTGCAGACTATGAAATTTTTGCAAGCTAAACTCTGCGAGATGGATCTTATTAAACTTGGGAAAGATATCAAATTTGATGTGTGCAGACTGTGCAGTGAGGTCGTAGCTGAGGAGAAAAAGGCCAATTTGGCAACAAGAGCTCGGAGTAAGTTTTAGCGTCTACGTGCATTTAGCAGTGTGGCGATGATCAGTGCGTCATTTCATGCTGCATTTCTATTGGCCGGTCAGTAGACGCAGGTCGTAACCACAGTCACACACTGAGATGTTCATCCCAAATTTCTGACAGTCAGAGTTTTATCCCAGGCTGTCTTTGAACGCACAACCGTGGCAACAGCTGAACCTCTCTGACTGTGCGACGTAGGACCACCAGTTTAGAGCCACAACCAAAGAAATTGCCACGTATTTTTCATGATAATCAATAGAATAGACGATCAGCACTCTCACTGCAAAGAATCAGGAAATGGCTTTTATTTTAAACACGTCGAGGCGGCGCTGTTGTTGCAGCTGCATTTGTCCCCGTCTTCCATTTGTTTTTCTCTTGGTTGCCAGTCAGCTTTCTTTGCTATTTATCAGCAGACTTAAACACTTATAGATACAAGGGATTCAATTCTTTTGAACCTGACAGGGCAGCATTTACAGCTACGTTACTTGTGAATAACTAGTGCTGTCACATATTCAGGATTTGTCATTGACTTGATACCAAGTAGTGGTGGTGACATCCTTACCGGCTTCTTTAGGAGCCAAAAAACACCAAATCCCATCTGTTTGTTCAGGTTGATCCTCACATTCTTATGAGAAATTGGTCTTTTCCTGCCTTTTGAATGCATCAATCACCTTTACAACATTGGGTTTCTGTCGTTTTTATGCTACGTCTTGTAGGCCAGTATTTATTTACTGACCATATCACCCACAGCCTGTTCTCCAGCACCGGCTCTCAGTGCCGGGAAGTTTGTGATTTAACTGCCGAGTCTGTAAAACAGGAAATCACCAACACTGAAATTATATCACTTCCCATGCTGTAGATATTATAGTGGCCATTTGTGCCTGCAGGAAACAAACAATTACATTTTAGTGCACAAGATGTTTAATAGGGAAATTGGATTTTTCTTGCTCTACATTCCTAACATTTTCTGCCTTTTTAGTGCGGATACAATCCTAACACAGAGCAGTTAGATATTGTGCATTTTAGATATTTTTGAACACTAATTATGAGAGTTTTTCTGCCCACTCGGCTTTCAGCTGAGTGATTCGCAGGAAAGTTAACAAATGATTTGTGTTGTGTACAGAAAGTGCTTAGCTTCTTAAAAACTGGCATGAAGTAAGACTTGAGAAAGACGGAGCTGATGCATAAAACTGTTAACACTTTATGGTAACAATCACACACTTTCACCCGCTCTTCTGCAGACTGAGACCTCTTTAAAGGACCAAACACAGTTCAGCTTTTATTTAGTGGTCTGTCAGCTGTTTGATAAAACCTGGTCAAAGGTCGGCGAATGTCTGCACCAGCATCTCCTGAAAGTCTTTAACAGAGCGATGCACAAGTGACAGCACTATTTAGCATCTCTGACAGCTTAACGAGCCCAGAAAGCCTTTGTAAATGAACGTCGGTGGCCCAAACGAGGAATTAATTACTCGCTTGCCTTGTACCTCAGCCAGGCTCGTACAGTGAATGGGTAATAACTGTCATCTCTGGGTCTGTGTGCGACTCGCCCCGTCTCTGCCTGCGGCCTGGAGCCCACGGTTTGTGGTTAAAACTGGAAAAGCAAGACAGCAGTACACGGGCTGCGAGCCTGTTCACCAGCAAACCCACGTAATGGCTCATTGCATCCTCCGTGTTGCAGCAAGTCGCCTCTCCACCGCAGATTGAACGGTGCATGCGAATGTGTTTACTCTGACAAATGGAAATGGGAAATTATTTCCATTTGTTTAATCCAAAATGTAATATCTTGGTTGATGGATCGCTGTTGGAAATGGTGTGTAACAGAGAAGACAGAGAGGGATTTAATATATTACAGCAGCGGTGTTTAATGTTGATTAATCGATAGCTTAATTCATCAGAAAATGAGCTGAAAATCGATCATTTCAGTCATTTATCAGGAAAAAAAGGCAAACTCTTGCTGTTTTATTTTTGTCATGTTTTGATGCCTTGTCTGTTTTATATTATCTCGATTAAATATGATTGTTTGGGACAAAGGAACAGTTAAAACTTCAATTTGGGTTGTCAGAAATGGTTAAATGGTGACATTTTATAGAGAAAATAAATAATTGCGTAACCAAAAAAAAAAATCAATGGTGCAGTCAAATGGACTTTCAGTGCTTCTCACAGAATAAGAAGTGGTATGTGAGGGGATGCAACGATATAACAGTTTCAAGGTGGTATGAAAGCTGACAGTCATCATACTGTGTACATTTACTCTTATACTTTATTGAAAAACGCAGTCAGAGAGAGAATCTCTCTCACCTGTGTGTGTGAATTTCAGCTGATATTAAGTTTGTTCAGTTAAAAAAGCTTCTGTTTTCACTGGTTTAAAGCTAATTGTAACCAATGATAATAAAAAAATACTAATTTTCCATCCATCCATCCATTTTCTGGGCTGGGCCTGATACTATAACACTGTAATACTATATACCCTGAAACTGAGATTTTTGAGACCGTCATCGCACTGTGAAAACCTCATGCCGTTGCAACTGTTAATGTGTGTCCCTTATTTTTTCATTCTGCATCTCTAAATTTGGACGTTTTTATGGGTTTTGTGAAGGCAGCGCTGACAGAACCCACCGTGAGGTTTTTTTTCTTTCTCAGTGGTAACTTTGTGGAGTTTAGGTTGAGTGATGAACAGTCTCACTCCAAAAATTTAAAATCACAACGTGGCAGCACATGTTTAGATGTGGTGGGCTGCCACAAATAAATAAATCTGATGACCCCTCTTTTGCAGAGGTGATCTCACTGTTTTGGGTGTTGGTTCCCAGAACCACTTTCCCCTCCCCCAAACTCTCCCCCGGCCGTTGGGGTCTCTGGTGTCGTTATCTGGGAGGTCAGGGGGCCAAGAGCTTCAGAAGAGCGCCACTTTGACCTGAACTCTTTTGCTCTTAACAGGGTTTTGTGACAGGTGTAAGCCTGAAGTGACAGGTCGTGAGTCAGTTTTAGTTTTCAGAAACGGATGATAAAAGATCAGAGTCTCTTTGAAACATGACGATATGTGAATAAACATCAATATTAGGATGAGTAATACTCTGCACTATTTTCATCTTTCAGCTAATAACTCAAGTTAATGAAAGCTTTTACAGTTCCTCAGTTGAACACCTGGAAGTGAGGTGTTTTTTGAGTCTCCAGTTTGGTTTAAATAAATAGAAAAGTGGGTCTGCATAAGAAGTAAAACACACCATGTCTGAACAGATAAAAGGCTAAATTTCACACTGAAACTCAAAGGTAATAAGCCTACCCAGAAATCAGAGGCAGTACAGGTAAAAGTTTTTTTCAAAGTTAAGTAGCTTTATCTTTACCAGATGCTGTCATCACATCCTCTTCTTGCCAAAATCAGTGATGCAAGTCAAGTAAGGGAAATAAAGGGCAGCGTCCTCTTAAAAACAGGAAACAAATGGAAATGAGGCCTTAATTTGAAAAACAGAAAGTACTGCACGTAGATGCATTCAAGTTTTTTGCGAGACTACTTTAGCATAAATGCCTTATGGTGGAAATGCCTCCACCGTCTGACTGTTACTGGTCATGTGGCTTTAACTTCCAGTCACACCAGTGGAAATGTAAAGTCTAGCTGGTTTTACTAACTAAGAATATAAAGCTGAGCGATGTTGAAAGAAAATACCTGCTCAGCAGACCCTCCCTGAGTAAATAAAGGTTTAAAACACAGTGTATCACTGAGGCATTGTCAGGATAAGTGGCAGGTGGTGGACTCACAGTCAGCACAGAGTTCGTTACAGACGTGATATTTCTGACAGGGACCTTTCCACAGGCGGCGAGAGTTAAGTGAATTTTGACACTGAAGTGACATGTGGTCTGTAATTAGACAACGTAACCCTTCAGCATCGAAACTGTGCCGCTTTAACCAGAGCTGAACATGTGCGCTAATTAGAGGGAAATATGTATATCACAACTTCAAGTTTTCACAATAAAATCACAACCTGAAGCAAAATATATTGTGTACATTCAGTATTAAACCGTATTAAAGATCAGGGACTGCTCTGCTTTGGGGGCCACTTTTGCAAAATGACAAGAGCCAGGAGCCGGTCACAGCAGCCTCGTACATGTTTCTAGGCTTTTCGGGCGTGTCAGGGATTTTAGCATTTCTCTAGAATCTTAGGACTTTTCTAAGATTTCAGGACGTTTCTTGGATTTTAGTAAATGTCGAGGATTTTGCAACATTTTGCAACATTTCTCGTTTTTCAATACTTTTCTTACATTTTAGAAGATTCTGGGATTTTAGGACACGCTCAGTTTTTAAGGACATTTCAAGCATTTTGGGACATGTCTTGAATTTGTGGTTAGTCCTCAGATTTTAGGAGCGGTCTGTGATGTTAGGTGTTAGATGTTAGGACTTAACTAGGATTTTGGAATTTCCCGGATTTGAGGAAGTTTCAATGATTTCGGGACATTTCTAGGATTTCAGGATGTTTCTAGGATTTCAGGACATGTGAAGGATTTTGTGACATTTCTCAGATTTTAGTACATCTCTCAAGTTTCAGCACATTTCTCGGGTGTTAGCACTTTTCTTGCATTTCCAAAGGTTTCTTGGATTGTAGGATGTGTACGGTTTTAAGGACATTTCCAGGATTTTGGGACATTTCTCAGATTTTAGGAGATGTAAAGGATGATAGGACATGTCTAGGATTATAGAACATTTCTCGGATTTGGGGAAGTCTCAATGATTTTAGGATATTTCTCGGATTTTAGCATATTTCTAGGATTTTAAGCCATTTCTTTGATGACATTTCTAGGATTTTTGGACATCAGGGTCTTAGCTCGGGCCTCTGTCAGGGGTGCGGGGGATCCTCCACTTACACTTTTTTGATAAACAAGCTCTATTTTGATGCTGTTTTATACACTCTGGCACCTCATGTATATGAAAAGTACTAAGACAATCCTCAGTGTGAATCTCTTTATTTTCATTGTGAAAAGTTTGTGGGGCCATCTGGCACCATATCAGGGGCCAGATTTGGCCTGTGGGCCATAAGTTTAGTATCACTGCTGTAGATGAATAGATTGCCATTGTATCTGGTATGATGCCATATCTCAAACGTCTGGAAACAAATTAAACTACTGTAACTGTTGTATAATTCAAAATCACACTTTGTTCTGCAGCATAATGGCTTAATATGACATTTGACAGTAATATTCAGCATTAAGTCACAAAGTTAAAGCCTTTGAAACCATCACCAGCCTCTCTTTTATCTGATCAGAGCTAATCCTTTGATTTTTCCCCACCAGACAAATGCTCGTTTGAGTCCTAAATCATGCTTTTATTCAGATTATTTTGAGCGCGCGGCAGCGTCAGAGCGCCGAGCCTCAGGACTAACTTGTAGCAGACGGTTAATTTAAGCAAGTGTGTTTGCGAGGCTGTAAAAAATGTACCCCGCAGGCCACAGTTTAGAGGCACTGTGCTCACACTGTCTTGGTTAATGCCACCGCTGTCATTATCACAAACACCATCTTTATTTGTCGTGTCGTTGGGCGTAATTGCTCCTTCATCCCGACTCAGAGATGTTTGGCTGTTGAACAGTGATCCTGGGGTTCGGACACGTTCAATGCCGAGCTTAAATGCACCTAAATAAGGACAGATCACCTTTAATAAAAGTACCTGTCCGTCCACGTCTCAGCTGGTGATAATCACACTATATTCAGCCTGGAGTCGGACCTGCAGTAGCGCTCAGATTTTCCTCACACACATGATTGAGCTGTTTGTCTCGACTTTATGTAAAAACTCTGCCAACATTGTGACGTCCTGCCGTGAAAAACTGCTGCAAAGCCGACGCACAAAGTGACTGACGAGTCAATCAGCTGCTGAATCTGGCCGATCCTCATAAAACTAATCTCTCTTTTTTGTAGCTACATAACAATCACCTGACCTCAATCAATAGATATGTGGCTTTTATTGTGTGATGTAGCGCCACTGTTTTTTTCCAGGCCTGAATAAGCAAAAAAACAGAAAAACAAAAACCCCTCATAATAATTATATAATAATATTATAATAAACAGATAAAACATCTTTTTCTGTGCTTGTATCTGTTCAAACAACTGTTGTATCTGCAACTTTACTTGTAATGGACCGAGCTCAAACCTTAACAGTGATTTTGGTTTAAACTGGAAATAGGTGAGACCTAACTGGAAACTATCTTTTTAGTCCGGCTTTTAACTGAACTTTACCTGTTTATTTTAGTCTGTTTTACTCGATAATATATCATTTTATTATTTTCAACAATTTTATCTATTATTATTCTTTGGGCTGTTATCTTTTCATTAACCTTTTATTCACTTTTGAGAGGATTTATTTGTTATTATTATTATTTTATTATTTTATTTTGTATTTTTGTTATTTTATCTTATTTTTATTTTATTTTTTATCTATAGGTTTTATCCTGCCTCTGGTGTTTCCTCACTTATGGTAGCATTCCCTCTGTTCTCAGTTTTAATTAGTACTTTATTTTAGTACTTTAATTAATCACAAAGTCTTGCTTTTTTTAATCCCTGTGCTTGTGTGCAGAACAATCTCAGGATTTAGCTGCGGATCATTTTTGATCTGCAAATAAGGACTTATCTTTCTCACGAGATTGACACATTTTACTTGGATGAAACTTGCGCACTATAAAGAAAATCAAATCAAAAGCTTTGTTATATATTTAACATAGCTTCATAAAGCTTCATGAAACTCATCCTGCACCACGTTTTAGTCAGCGCCACCACAAACAGTTTAACTGCATGTAATAAACTAAAGAAAATTAAAGTTTAAGATGCACAATTTACTGTGTGTTAAATGGGCGTCATCATTTGTTATCTTGTGGTGTATTATTTCCATTTGTGAATGTCAGTGTTTGCAGGATAATTACACACAAACTGCTGTACATGCTGCAAAGTCAGGAAACCTTTGTGTTCATTATGCAATTATTTTCCTTTTGGTCACACAAGGGCTGGATTAAAAAGTGTAAATTAACTCCCTCCATGCAGCTGTCAGGGACAGAAATATTTGTTTTTCCACCAGAATGCATCAATAGATAATCCTAAAATGTGACTGGTGAACTAAACATTGCTAATGCATCAGCCGTCGCCAAAATAAGGCGCCATTTGGCCGTCTGCTGGTGGTCCTGAGGATGATTATCTGGGATAGAGAAGAGCTGCTTTGCATCTTGACGACATGTAGCCAAGATTACACTGTTGCACCAAAGCCTGGCTGACTGCTGAGACTGAAGGAAGAGAGGGAGCGTTTGACATTTCTGTGAGGAAATAACAGACAAACTCGCTCCTCTAGACAGCCGATTTTGACGAGAGGATTAAATAAAAGGCTGTCGGAGGTCGGTGATGTAGTCGACTCGGGTTCAGTTTGGTTTTTGAAGCTGCTTTTTTTACTGCTACTAACCCATCTGCTATGGCAAGATAAACGGAGCCGTAACACAGAAAATTCATCATAATGCTGCCACACTGTTGTAATAGAGGACTGGAAACAGGGTTCCTGCAGATCTTTAAAAGTCCTTGAAAGGCATTGAGTTTATTAATCTAAAATAATACAGCTTTAATAGGTCTTACAATGAATCTGAGCAGAAAATTCAGATTCATTATCAGAAGTCTTAAAAATGCCAAGGCATGGGAAGTAGGATTTAATCAATCTATTTTTTTTACATTGCTTAGTAAAATCTCGAAATACCAGGTAATGTCTTTATTTTCTAAAAGAATAATTTTCAGATTTTTTTTTTTATTTTTTTTTTACTAATTTGGTTTCTCTAAAATTACATTTAAAATGTTTTAAATCAAACTTTAAAAAGTGTTTAATGCAACAGGAAGAAGGCATCTATGATTTTTTGATGTTGCATTGAAAAACCTTTAAAAAATAAATTTTTTTCCTTGAAAATTTATTTATTCAATTTTTAAATCATTTTGTTATTGTAACATTTGGCTAAAATTTTTAAAGTCTTCACTCTGGAAAGAAGTACAACTACTGCGTAAACTGTGTAGATTCTGAATTACAGATGCAGATATCGAGTAATTGAAGTATATTTTCCATATATTTGTTTGTTTCTTTTATTTTACAAATCACAAATGAGAAAAACAAATCAAACTTAAATCTAACTCGCCTTGAACCGAAGCTGCAGTGTTTACAAGTACAGCGTAATCTGTCTGCCTTAACATCTGTGATATTGAATATTCGCGTTTTTTTGGGGGGGAAAGCTGTTGTATCTTCACAGCTTCAGTTGAGAAAGAAAACTTTCGGTCCGCGCTCCAACACAGAATTTCTATCAATCTAATAATTTAAATTTCCACAGCTGCTGTGCTTGTTTTCCGTCACTCTGGGAGCAGCAGTCAGCCGTCTCATTACAAGTATTTAATGACTTAATTCAAACAGACTCTTTGGTATCAGAGCTGTCTGGTGGATTGCATTTATGCCAAATTAACTGCTGTTAGCATTAATGAAGCCTGTCATTGTAAATCCTCCAGATTTTGTTTTGTTTTCTTCCTCTCGCAGCAAAAAAATCACAAGTCCCAAACCTGCGGAGCAAAGAGCAGTTGGATCAGTGGAGGTTATCAGTGTTTACAGGCGCGAGCGGCTGCAGTCGTAGTAGGTGTGGCTGATCAAGAGGCCGGCTGTAACAGAGCTGTGAACCCTAATGATCGACACGTAAACTCAGCACGAGCGATCAGGCCGTCACTCGCAGAGAAAAGATCTCTAATCATCTGTATTCATATTTAAAGAGGGCTGCCGCCGCCTGCAGCAGGTCTGAAGGAGCCCGTTTCATTTGCTGTGTAAACACCAGGGCTCGCAGCTACATCTTAACCAAGAAAATAACAACCCGGTCCCCGAGGATATGATGCATTTTGTGTTTCCACTTGTTTGTTTGGAATAAATTAAAGAGAAGTCCCTCACAGTGTTGTGAACTGAAGAAAAATCAAGGAACATTTGCACTAATCACAGTTGAATTGACAGCTGATATGTTTTCAAGGGCGCTGCAGAAACATCGCAGATACAAGCATTAAAGATGCAGCTGAAATCAGAACTAAAGGTTACTGAAACATGCTGGCTATAACTAATATTTTAATATCAGTGAGAATATGTGACAGAGTGAAAAAGGTCGCTGGTAGTGACGAACCTACAGACGAATTATCACCTGAATTCTCAGCTTTTCTCGGCTTCTTGCAGCTTTACAGAGTTTCAGCTCATTATTTAGCTTTACTGTTTCACTCTCAGCCAGGGCAAAAAAATAGCACCAATTACTTTAAATACTGGTAAAATGTGCACGTGGCTGGTAGATTTGCTTCAGTCACCAGCAAAAAAAAAATAAAAACCCAAACCAAAAACAAAAAAACTATTGTAATCTATTTAATAGCTGGTAAAATGTGAATATTTACTAGCTATTTGAATGCTGGACAAAAAAGTTCATATTGCAGGCTGTTATATGGTGAATGTTGCAGCTGTAGGAGCTTTTTTAACAGGGAAAGCTCTAAAAAAAACACTGTGCCGTAGAATAAATCAAATTTAATTAAAAAGGAATAAAGTGGCAATTGTTGTTGTCTTGTTTACCACTAACATCATGGAGGCTGTAAAGTGTCACTCTTTTGAGAATCAGATTTGACTTATTCTCAACTTCGTCTTATTGGACAGAAAAATACAACAATACACCAATAAAAAATAACGCTGGAGTCGAATGCTTTAACGCTGAATTGCCTTGTTTGCTCACCATAAAACACACCGTTGAGAAGAAGCTCACCAAAACCGTCTCGTGGCCGTTTACATGGCAACAGTTCTTGCATGAAATGTTTAACTTTAAACAGCATTTTGGGGGCCTGAAAAGGCGAACTTTTGTAAACGGGCTGCAGAGTGATATTTTTTGAAAACGCCGCCCTCTCTGTCGCCGCGTAAACGTCAGCGCGTGGATCCTGTGAGAGCGGTGACGTCACAGCCTCACATCACACGTGTGCGTCACATTTTGGACAAACAGCCAGTCGACATTGTCCTGAGTTTTGGATGCTTTATGATCCAGAGTCATTGAAGTCACTCCCACTTCATCGTCCGTCCAGACAAAGCTGTCGCGTCTCGTGCTCGGCACCAAACAGCAGACACAGATCACTAACTGGGCTTTGACATTTAAGCAGCTAAATGTGCAGATATTTCCTGTTTTTAGGAGAAATATCCGACAGGTAAATAAAATGATGATTGAAAATGAACTAGGTAAGTGAAATCATCTGAGCCGGTATAAGGAGAGGTCATTATGAGGGCTCGTGTTGTCTCAGCAGATGGGGACAGAGAGACACAGAGAGGGAACAACATGTTTCAGCAGACTCTTCTGAGCGTCTCGTCCTCATTTGAAGCTGATGTCTTTTGTCTTCGAGCCGTCGGGAAGACCGATGTGTCCCGAGCCTCTAGGTGTGAGGACTCTTTGCTATCTTCTCCCTATGTTCAGGCTGCGCTCCGTGTCTCTGTCCGTCTGTGCAGCAGGACGGCCCCGTGCTCCATCGTACAGCCTGTGTTTAATAACTCAAAGGAGCCGATAACAAACACATTTGCTGCGGCGCTAATAGCATATGCCATTCAGTGCAAACGTAGTGTCGTGAGTGTGTGTGTGTTTCAGTACGAGCGGCTCCGATGGGATTCCCCGACCCTTTTAGCCGGAGTGCTGTCCTCTGCTAACAGAGAGACACCGTGAACTCAGAGACTGTCCCTCTGAGATCAGCTCTCTCATCTCATCTTCAGCTAAACATCATCAAAACTGAGACATAAGCACACCGATCGGCCCAAAACAGCCTCATTTTTATCCTCTAATCCGAAGATGCTCACTTTGCTTTTCCTGGGGGCCACTTTTGCAAAGTGGCAGGAGGCCAGGGGCCAGTTACAGCCCCGCACACGTTTCTGGGATTTTAGGATGTTCTCAGACTTTAGTTATTTCTGTGAATTTAGGATGTTTTGACAATTATAGGACATTTTGTAGCATTTTGAGATGTTTGTAGTATTTGTGAACACTTAGAGAATTTTAGGATGTTGTGAGGATTATAGGACATTTCTAGGATTTTGGGACATTTCTCAGATTGTAGGACATTGAGAGGATTTTAGGACGTTTCGGTGATTCGAGGACATTTCTCAAATTTAGGATGTTCCTCGGATTTTAGTACATTTCTCTGAATTTAGGATGCTTTGAGTATTTTTGGACATTTAAAGGATTTTAGGAAATAGAAGATTTTAGGACGTTGCAAGGATTTTAGGATATTTCTAATGTTTTAGGACATTTCTTGGGTTATAAGACGTTGCTAGGATCTTAGGACATTTCTAGGATTTTTGGACATTGGACTTTCCTCGGATTTTAGGATATTTGTAAGATTTTTGGATGTTTCTTAGATTTTGGGATATTTCAGGGATTTAAGGACTTTTCTCAGATTTTAGGGCATTTCTAAGGTTTTAGGACATTCCTCGGATTATAGGACTTTGCGAGCATCTTAATTCAGGGACTTTAGGACATTTCTAGGATTTTAGGGCATTTCTAGGATTTTAGGACATTTCTAGGATTTTAGGACATTTCTAGGATTGTAGAACATGTCTAGGACTTCAGGACACTCTGATTTTAGGACGTTGATTTCAGGACATTTCTCGGATTGTTCTGTTTGCAGCTTATTTCTAGGACTTTAGGACATTTCTAGGATTTTAGGACACTACGGGCTCAGACATAAAATTGCCTCTTATGGACGGTGGGTTCCTTTTTGATTTTCTATCTTGTCAGCGTGATCAGACGTCTGAGTCTTTTCTTTTCGTGTGTGCTGCCTCTGGGAGACGCTTTCTGACACAAAGAGGAACTCGATGTACCTTCTCTTCCTCCTCACGCTGATTCACTCTGAGCCTGAAGTGAAGAAGGAGAAAATATCTTTCTCTGGTACAGTACGTGACCACATCCAAAGAAGCTGGTTTTCCTTGAAGATTGTCACTCTCCAATTAAATTTGCACCGAAAATATGTGTGTCTTTAGAAAGCGAAGCAGAAACAGCGAGTAGTTGTGAGTTTTATGGCGTGTTTGTGTGTGACCTGCGAGGCGTATTACACATTAGCTTCACTAACTTCACTCCTGGCCTTCACAACCTAAACTCAAAGCTCAATTATTCAAGTGTTGCTGCTTCTTGGCAGCGCGCACGGCCTCCTGGCCCGCTGCAGTCTGCTTCTCTTTGGATCGCGTCTATTGTCTGCCTGATTTCCCCAGGCACCCAGTCCTGGCTGGAGGATTGAGGGCCATCAAACAGAATTAAGAGGAGACAATAACAGTGTGTGACGGTGGATGTCTGAATACTTACAGTCGGGCATGTTTTAAATTTTGTGTGCTTTTTTTTGTTGAAGTGTGTGTGGCCTGGGAGTGTGTGTGTGTGTGTGTGTGTGTTTTTGAAGTGAAGCCAAAGCTCCCACAACAAGAAGAGGCCTCTCCTCCCGGCTCCGTCCACTGATGCAGGCCTTCAGTGTCCGTCGCTCCAGCTGGCAGCCAATTTATACCGAGGCCAAACACTCCAATACCCACAGGCAGGCCAACAGGGGCTCTTTGTGATGCCAGAGTGTGTGTGTTTCTCTCTGAGTGTGTGTGTGTGTGTGTGTTTGTGTGTGTGTACTCATCAGCTACTGAGACAGTTGTTCATCTCATGATTGACTGCAAATTTTTGTTAATCTCCAGACCTTGCTGCATCCAGAGGGCGTCTATCTGTGTTTGTGCTTTGGTTAATATGCATGGCTCACATTATATTAGCGGCTCAAAGTTGGTGCTGCTGCCACCCAGAAGACACACACACTCCAACTGCATTCATTGTCTTGTCACAGTCCCAACCTGCAGACTCTGATATCAGTATTTAAATATGTAAAAATATGCAACGAGATTGTTCAGACAACAAATAATGTGGCTGTTATTAGAGACTAAACCAAGAAAAAAATAGTTTTTTTTTCCAGACGGTGTTGTTGAAGGAAAGAGAGGAAAGGTCATGTGGTTAAATTTTTTCTTTTGTGTGTCCCTGAGGGCGCGCTGTAGCTCGATTGGAAGAACGGGAGCTGCATGTACAAGGGCTATTTCTTCTACACTTATCATGTGCCGTGTTGCACGTGCACGTACTCTTGCCTAATTCTTACCATCGCGATGGTCTGAGTTGGTTGCCGTGTGCTGTTGCGTAAACATACGGAGCGTCCTGCATCATCCCTCCGTGTGTGCTTGTTGGCATCACGGTGACGGCATCCCGGAGCGCAAACAGCTGATTCATAAGGATGCCTGAAACATCGTAGGTAGACACGAAAGGTCACTGATGGAGCGGCACCATGTGATGAGTCAGGATGTGTTGGTGGGAAACCCTGAGCGTCACACACATGGCATTCCCGAAATTTAAGCCCATGTTGCATAGAGATGTGTTATCATATTGCAGGTGTTTTCCACCGTATATTGAAATGATCATTTTAAAGACATGAGTTTGAAATCAATGTTTCGCACTGGGCAAAGAACGCCATCGACCAAAGAAACTGATAAGCTTGGGGCCACGTGTTTGGACGGATTGGACGATTTGGAGCCAATTCTTGACTCATCCCCGTTCTTTAAGTACAAAAAAAGGTTTTTACTTGCGGTAATGATGTTTGAAAACCAACATCATGGCTTAAAGATGTTTCTACTCAGCAGCAAACAACTCTTCTGTCACACATTAAAGAAAGTCGACATTAGCAGCAACCAAACATCAGTTAGGTTGTGAAGTCATTTGGAGCTCCGACACACAAAAACTGACACCAGTGTTGTGGTTTACCAGAATCTTTTTTTCTGTTCGAGGTCTTTGGATTCTGGACTTGTTGCTTTGGGGCCACAGTTACAGCCGGTGCAGGATTCAGCCTCTGAAATGCTGCCAACTACAGATTGTGTGCTGTTACACAATATGTCTAAATTTTAAACGCTGCTATAGGGGCACATATGTCTTTGTAAATAAAACCTCTCTTTCCTCATATAGCAGTAAATATTTACCCTGTCGTTGCATCAGGGCTTTTTCTCTGCGCTGACTGAATGTGGTGAATCTGTTTTCCACTCACAGTTCACCATCGTGTACCTTTTTACATTTATTTATGTCGCTTTGAGATTAGAGCTGGCAGGTAACACGATAGCACAACATTATTATGATGTATGAAATCGTGCTTGGCAGACTGTGACGGGGAACTGTGAAACAGCATTTGATGCGCTCCGTTTGCAGGGATCACAGAGGGCGGCTGACCTCCGTCACCCTGAAACAGTGAGACCACTGACGGGCAGAAATAGCAGCGCAGGTGAAGGACGAGTTTCAGGAGGCAGCCAGACTCCGCTCTGCTTTCACTTTGTGACGTAGCGCCACCGAAAATCGACCTCCAAATGTTTCACATTCAAGGCATTTAGCTGATCCTCTTACTGGTGCAACAATTTTCCAACAACAATTTATTATTGACCCTTTAACGCCTGGATTAACATCAGTTCGCTTGTGCTGCATTTAAAACTGTGAAAACTGGTTTGTTGTGAATGCACTGGGAAAAGTCCCACAAATTGCAAATAAATGAAAAAATGCCAAAAAAAGATGAATGTGCCTAGAAACAGGTGACACAAAACTGAAATCGCCCCAAAAATTTACTGAGCGTGGGGTGGATTATTGGATATTTTCCAAAAAACTAGGAAAAATGTCCATAAAACATATATTTCTAAATATAGAAATATATAAATAAATTAATAAATTATATATTTAAAATGTGTTAAAAAACACATTTGTTCTTTTTCTTTTTTAAGCACCTTTTAAGGGTCATTTTCCTTTTTGTTTTTGATTTTTACTTCTTTTTTTGTTGCTCATTTTAAGGAGGTAATTTTCTCCTAACCTTTTATTAATCTCTCTCTCTTTTTGACCTGTCCTTTTTAGTTGCGCATTGCCTCAATTTGTTCAAATTTCAAAGGGTTAAGGAGTGTATTTGAGCCACAGTCTTGACAATTTTGCAGCTGTGGCCTCAGAATAAAAAACGAATAGAAACCAATTTCAGTTCAAGTGGATTGAAAAAATATGTTTTGACATTTGGGTCAGGACGAACTAGTTTTGGTGAATCACTGCTGTGTTTTGACAGTATAGTCCCACTCATAAGCACCGGTAATATCAGTTATCCTTTTCAGCCTTTTGTGGGGAACTCTGGTAGTTGAAGAAACATTTCTTTATCTTTATTTTTTTGGATTTCTTTCTTTTGTCGTTTCTCCTTATTGAGTCAAAGTGGATGGAGGGGAACAGTCTCTGGTCGGTGCTGTTAAAACATGCATTTATTTACCAAAGAATCCCACAAAAATCATATCAAAGACTCATGCTCCTTGACTGAGTTGGTCTCGGGGTTTTATTCTGGCTTCAATGCAAGGGGTCCAGGCTCAGATCCTGGAAAAGCACCCATTTGTTCCCTCCACCACTGACAGCCACAGAGGACTCCTTTCAAACATGCAAATCCATGAGATTTATTAACACAAACCAGAGGATAAAAGCCGAAGCTGAGAGGCAGTGAGAGCAGCACTGCTCATGCTGGCACTCACTCGCATCTGCTGCTGCACAGGAGCTTTTAAGCCCCTCCTCCTCAGGACAGGTGCTCCTCATTGAGGAGTTCACCTCGTTAGGTGATGCAGCACACCTGGGCTGAGCTGCAGGAGAGGGAGAGCAGACGAGAGGACATGGACACATACAGCCAGAGACATTTTTTAACCCTTTGAGTAATTTGATTTAATTTCTTTCAAAATTATGGGAATGCAACTTAAGACAAACCCAAAGTGGTAAAAAAAGTACAATACAATTACAGAATGATGCAACACACACAAAAAAGTAAAAGTGCTGATTCTGATTGTGATTTTATTTATTCTGTCTGGTTTTACACACTTTTAATGGACTTTGCCTTTGTTTCTGCTGATGTCCGGGTATGTCGTAGGCTGCACGTTTAAGCAGAGTTTACACCGGAGATTCAGCACGGAAACATAACGCAGACTTTAACATGAAACCACATGTTCTGGTGGAAATGAGTTTGTGAACAGTTCAACTACAAAGTGGTTTCTTCTGTCTTATTTTGGTCTTATTTGAAGCATTTTAGAGGTTCAAAGAGATGAAAGTATCCACTTATTTCACAGATTCAGCTTTATTTTGTGACTCATTTGAGGGATCTCTGGGTTAGAGGATGAGCAAGCTGCAACCTCTGCAGCTGAGGGTGAAAAGATACCAGACAACTAACATGCTGCAAGGAGTGCCTCTCTCTCACCCTGAATATCAGAAAGCACACAGTGCATGATATAAGGTTAGCTGTCATGATCAATATTAAACATTTAGTAGCTTTCAAGAGCAAATGTCATACGAGCAGGGTTCATATTTTGTCTTTAAAATTAAATTTAAAAAAAATATATTTTAATTTTATTACATTATATTTTTATTTTATATTAATATAAATCCAGAACAATATAATGTAATAAAATTAAAATATATTTTTTTTAAATTTAATTTTAAAGACAAAATATGAACCCTGCTCGGATCCAACACATTAGGAAACGAGACAGCTGTGGTTTGATGTTTGCGGTTGTTGGTTGTAGAACATGACTGGTAAAACCAGAGCGACTGGTTTCTGAACCTGCTGGTGGTGTGAATAAAGAGTGTGTCAGTGGGTTTGTAGGAAACAGTTGCTGCCTGACAGGTTTCAGTGGGAGGATGCGTGATGATGAACCCACAGTTTCATTGTGAATCACCACGGTTACAATTCACTACTGTATTACAGCATCAGTCCGTCACTTTCATCTGATGTTGTTTCTCAGTGTCCAAGTCTTTATGGTAAGAAATCAGATTTTTTAATGTAGACTGATAAATTGTTTAAATTGTTCTCTGATTAGTTTTTTGGATATGGATATTTTATTTAGTTTTTAGAGCTGCTTAATTGCCACAAAAATGAATCGAACTGAATTTCTCAGTCTGAATTTCTTTTTATGTCTCCACGCTGGCGACAGCTGAGGCCGGACGCATTATGTTTTCGGATTTTCTGTCCTATTCTTGTGAACACGATGTCTCAAAAACATTTGGACTGTAGGATGAACTGATGAGATTTTGGTGGTCAAGGTTACTATGAGCCTTGTGTCTTATTCATTCTTGTAAACACATATCTCATGAACAGCCTTGGGGAATGTCTTCAAATTTGGCACAAATGTCCACTTGGACCCATTGCTAAACTTATTAGAGTCTGGTGGTCAAAGGTCAAGGTCACTGTGACCTTGTGCCCATGTTATTCTCATGAACGCAATATCTCAAAAACACCCTGAGAGAATTTACTTAAATTTGGCACCAGCATCCACATGGACTATGTTGCAATGGTTAGAATTTGGAGGTCAAAGGCCACTATGACCTTCTGTGTGTCCCATTCTTGTGAATATGTAATCACAAGAAAACCATGGGGTAATTTTCTTTTTTCCCTCTTTTTTTCTCCAAATTTGGCACTAACATCCACTGGTGGTCAGTGGTGGTCCAAGGTAAAGGTCATTGTGACCTCATCTGTCTCATTCCTTTGAAAGTGATATTTCAAGAAAACCTTGAGGGGAATTTCCTTAAATTTGGCACAAATGTTCACTGGACCCCAAGAATGACCTAATAAGAATTTGTTGGTCAAAGGTCATGGTCACTGTGATATCATCTGTCTCGGAAATATCTTAAGGGATTTTTTTTTCAAGTTTGGCACAAACATCCACTTGGACTCAAGAATGATCTGATCAGAATCTGATCAACAGATCTGAATAGATCTGTAAACATAACACTGAGCCTTACACTGCGTTTTTTCTTTCTACTTGCACATAATTGTTGGCAAAATGCTGGTTAACCTAATTCCCTCTAATAACCGTATTTCTACATAAAACCTGCCACTGCTTTGGATCACATATATACCTTTTTGCTTGAAAAAACTATGATTTGTTCCCATATCAATCTTGAATTTGGTGAAAATTTATCTCTGAAGATGCCCGTAGACTCTCTGGAACATGCTGCTGTCCAGATATCTGGCATATTGTGGCGTGTTTGTCCTCATTAGGCTGCTGACAGTTGACACAAGCAGGAAATAAGAGGTTTTTAACAGATGTTGTATGTCTTAAAACCACTTGACTATCAGGGCGTCCCTAATGTCTGACTGTTAACTGAGATAACAGTGTTTTAAAATGTGATGGTGGGAGCAGGGTGTGTGTTGCAGTGGATGCAGGCTGTCTGTTTTAGTGGCGTTCACGAAGCTGATGTCCTTAGATGACCCTGATTGCAGCAGCCTCAGTCTGAGCTGAACCCAGAGGTGGTTTGTCTCCTTTAATGTTTTATCCTTTGTATATATTTTTGCCTCCAGTGTTTTCCCTCTAACACCACCACAGCTGCTGCTGCAGAGGGCAAAAACCGAACAAATGTCTTTTCACAAGCAAAAATCTGCAGCCTCAATCTCTGATGTTTTTTTTCTTTTCTTTTTTTGACCATGCCCAAATAACAAGCACACTACATGATTAAAAGTATTTGGACGTTGCTAATGTGTGACTGCAAACAGAGATAATAGTGTTTCCAGTATGACGGTAAAAGCATGAACAGCAGCTGATGGAGGCTGTCTGTCTAAACTGCTGGCGTCCACAGAGCTGGTGTCCTGAATTGACCCTGAATGCAGCAGCCTCAATCCGAACTGAGCTGAACTCCGAGCTGCTGTGTCATGTTTTATATATATTTCTGCCTCCAGTGTTATCCCGCCAGTCACCCAGCACTGGTTCGGCATCACTACAACAACTAATACCACTAATACTACTGATTTTGAAAAGATATTTGTTCAGTTTGTTTGTTTTTGTCCTCTGCAGCCTGAGAGTCTGGTGATTTTATTTTGACACTGTCCACATAACAAAGAGCTCAAAGTTGTTGTATTTTGATAATCAGTTTTTGTAGAGTCATACTTTAATCCAGAGCCTGCAAAGACAATACACATGGACTCACACCACATGGCCAAAAGTATACGTTCATTTTTTTTATTCAGTGAGCAGTTTGTTGTGTTTTAGCTGTGTACTTAAAGCAATTACTATAATTACAAGTAATATTGTTATTGTGATGTTCAATGATGTTATTGCCAAAGCATATTATTGCCAAAGCATATTATTGCCGCGCTGGCAACAGCTGTGGCTGGAGGCATTGTTTTTTCAGCTTGTCTATTCTTCTGTCCATCTTTCCATCTAATCTTGTGAGCGCATTATCTTAAGAAAACCTTGAGGGTAATTTCCTGAAATTTGGCACAAATGTCCACATGGACTCAGTGATGAACTGATTAGATTTTGATGGTCATATGTCAAAAGATCAAGGTCATTGTCATTCTATTGAATGTGGTATCTCAAGAAGGCCTTGTGGGAATTTCCTCAAATTTGCCACAAACGTCATCTTGAACTCAATGATGAACTGATTAGATTTTGGCTGTCAAAAGTC
This sequence comes from Plectropomus leopardus, assembly GCF_008729295.1. NCBI lineage: Eukaryota > Metazoa > Chordata > Actinopteri > Perciformes > Serranidae > Plectropomus > Plectropomus leopardus. Next base: position 31,793,168 of record NC_056471.1, read on the forward strand.
ACTGCGAGCTTACAGAACATGTTTTTGGCCATAACTAAATCATTCTAATCCTGACAAAGTTTCATACAAATGTCTTACAGGTTAAAATGGTGAAGTGATAACATTTTTTATATCCAAAAATTCAAAGGTCAACTTCACTGTGACATCATAATGTTCTGCGAAGACACTTTTCTGGTTATTTTTCAACGTCGTATCTCAGGAACCGAAGGGGAGAAATTCGGTCAGAGAATGAATTGGTGACTGATCTCGAAACAGGGCGGACTGTAGAGATCTGCCAGGTTGAAGTTGAGTGTGAAGTATCCGTGTTTTTACCAGCATGGATGTAAACTAACTTTTTCGGTTGATGGAGGCAAAGAACCGCTAGGAAGAAATTCTAGTTTCCTCATATCATGCAGCTCTACTTCGTTGCTCATTTCATCACATATTCACGGTATGTTGGTTTGACATCTGCCCTTGATACATGTTGAGCTTTTCAAGCATAAGTAACTGGCTGATAGCAGATGCCAACATCCATCTCCGTATCCCGACATCCTTTAACACTCTGTTCAGTGTTGTCAGTGCAGACAGTTTTATGTCCTCACACCTGTCTGAGCAAACCGTAGACTGTATATAAAGATGACACGCCCCCACTTTACCCCCGCTATGCTGAAGTGAGGTTAAAATATCCGAGAAACGGGCATTGCCATCTTGAGAGGATGATGTCATTGACAGCTTAAGTCTACACTGTAGCGATATCCGCGGTGGGGGAGTTTCCGCCGAAATACCCATCCGACCAATCACGAGCAGCTCCATTGAAAGGGAGCACACGGATTGGCACACACAGCTGTCAATCATGGCGGAAAAGCCCCCTTTCGTATGTTTTAATAACTCATTAGAACTGAATTTATCGGAAAAACAAACATCAGGATGATGAGAACTACCATCAGTGGCGGGCTTTAGGACATATACTGCAGTCAGACACCAGGGGGCGATCGAGATTTAAAAGTACACTTTTAGGGAGCTGTCATGTTGTACATCTTTATGTCAGGTATGCGGAGCAAACCAAACAAAAAAAAGGAAACACTCCTGAGTTTGCTCGGTGTGAACGCGACCTTAACTCCAAACCGAACACGCCACAAATAAAACATATCATCACAGAGGAGTCGCCGGGCGTCAGGTGACAGTAACATCTGTGTGAGGCTCTTTAGTGCGTGGCGGCTCTCTAATAAGCAGTGGTACAGTGTGTGTGTGTGTGTGTCCTCAGCCGCCCTGCGCCACATTTCATCTCTGTCGACTAACTGGGCTAATTTCACGGTCTGATGAGCAGACGGAGGCAGGCTGGCAGACTTACTGTTGTCACCAGAGACTTAAAAGCCTGTTTTCTTTTTGTATGTGTGTTTGGAGGAGGATGAAACAGCGGTGGGTGTTCGGCCTGGCGTTTCCTCTCCCATCGTGACTCGAGTGGTCAGACTCCTACAATTAAGCAATGAATCACACAAAGTGACGGCAGGACGAGTCACTGCTGCTGTTGGCCCTTCTGTGGAGGACGACCACAACTTTCAGGAACACCGGATAGTATTAAACGTGTGTGTTTAAGTCCATGAGATCATCTTCTTCTTGTTTGTTCTCTCCTGGCACGCGTTCATAGCCGTGGTATTTGGCTCGTCAGTCAAACGATGTGGGTGGTACAGTGAAGTATTTATCCCTCTGAGTTTCCATTGCAGTTTGACTCTCTGTAGGTAGCTCCTTTTTCTTTGGCTGCTCAGGAAAATCACACCAAATTTCGAGCTTTTGATTAAAAGAGTGCTCGTTACACTTCAGTTCCTGTACTGATCAAAAAAGCTAGATTTAAGGTGTTAACTGATGAGCTTCAGAGGTGCTGGTTGGAGGATTTTGTAGAGTCAGGGCAGTCCGTTCTTCATATTGTATTTTATTCCGGACAACAAAGCAAATAAGCATGTTTTCCAAAATGTTTAAACTCTGAGTTCTAGTGCAAGCCTAATGTTTGCTTTCCCACTTGTTCTGCTGTAATAAGAAATCGGATTTATAGGTGTAAACGTAATAGGGGTCGACTGATAAGGGCCGATACTGATACAGATTATTATTAGTTAATGGGACTGATTACGGATATTTGAAAACGATATGGATTTACAATAAAAATGAAAATCTTTGTCAATATTAAGAATTTTGAATATAACAAACTCTAACATAACTGAAACTTTCAACATCATAGACAGCAATGTTTTTATGAAGTCAAGTGAAATTTAAGTAAAAAAATAGCCAGGCCAATGATCTGTCGCCCCCGAACATGTGGGGTTGCAAAATCTGAAAATGGTGCTGTTTTTTTAAAATGTATTTTTGTATGTTTTATTTTTTCTCCTTTTTTCATTATTATTATTATTATTTTTTGTTGTATTGTCTGTGAACCTCCCTATGAGCGGAGTTCTTTATTACTTTTTGAATTTAATTGAATATTCCTTTAAAGGTGCACTGGTTTTTTGTTAACATCAGCAAGGTTTAAGATGAAAGTTTCATCAGCAGCTTTGCTCTTTTTTTCTGCGTTTTAGGCTCCGATGAGAGGCTCTCCATGATGAGGAGCTAACACTGTCGGCCGCACAACCGCAGGAACAGACGTGGCTGCTGCACCATCCACAGTCGACGCATGGCGGTATTAGGGGTAAGAGCTACACCGTCCGTCTCTTTATCAGTGCTGAAAAACGCACCACTACAGAAACGTATCAGCCGTCTTTCCGCAGTCGCTTGGATGGTGAGTGGACGCACTAACCTGCCTTCATCCGACTGACTGACAGCAGAAATTTACACACCCAAAACAGTTTTCATGTCGCTTCCACGGGAAAAAATCAACTTTGTTTTCATGCATCGATTTACTGCTGTTATTTCCTCCAGAGCCAGGGCAGCTGGAAATAGTCTTGTGCCTGTAGACAGGCTGGGCGCCTTGATAGATCAATATCTTGATCAATACTAATCACCCCAAATAGATTTTGACTTTAAATAGCAAATTTAAAGTAGCTATTATTAGTAGTAGTTGTATTACTGTTATGATTATGATGGTTATGAATATTATAGTATTTTCTCAAATAGCTGTTTAAAGATCAGATTCATGAAATGTCCAAAATAAAAAAAACAATCCAGAAAATGTTGAAAAATTTTCAGCAGTTTAAGATCTGAAACACTTTAAAACCCAAAAATAATACCCGTTTTGTAACTTGAGATGGAATATGCCTCTTACATCCATTTAAATAGTTGTATTATTATTATTATTATTATTATTATTATTATTATTGTTATTATTATGTCATTTTTCCCAAATAACTGTTTAAAGACTTGATTCATGGAATGTCCAAAATAATTTAAAAAAATACCATTTGGCATATGATATACATAAATGTAATATTATTTTTATTTATTTGTAAAATTATTTTTCTATTTTTCTAAATTATCTTTTATTTTTAATTAATAATGACATGTCGTAGTCCCCTCACATCAATCTAAATATTTGTTATTTATTTTTGTTTATTTTTTTTATTTGTTATCATTATTATTTATTTTTAAATAGTAATATATTAGTAATGTTATTATTATCATATCATTTAGGCTGTTTATTTACCAAGGATTACTTTTAATTTTGCCATCCCTGTTTTTCTTTATTTGATTTTTGGGTAGCTTTGAGTGAGGATGATGGACAGAGGGAGATGACTTATACGTTTTTGTATGTCTTGATATATTAAAATATAAATGCCAATAAATATATGTGCCAAACCCCAAAATATCTAATTCGGTATCATAAAATATAAAAAAGTAACAAATCTTCATAACTATGAAGCTAGAACTGAGGAGTATTTGGTTTTTCTGCAGAAAAATGACTGAAACAAACCGTCTGTGATATTTTTTCTGACAAAATGTGTTTAGGAAATCATTTTAAAAAGTCACGAGGTGACAAAAATCACCATCATCAATCCAAAAAGTTTCCTCAGTTCTTTAAAAGCCGACAGTGGAGCCTGTTGTCTCTCTGCAAAGATGATGAAAACATCTGTTTGTTTTTTTTTATCCTTTTCATATCAGTCTGAGAGTCCAGAGTTCAGCGTTTCATTGTTTCAGTGAGGATTTCAGGCCGGAGCCTCGAAATGACGGATGTCAGCTGTCTCGGTGTCAAACTCAGCCGCCACAACCAGCCATTATCTGACTGTTAGCTCTGTGTAATTTCACATCTGATGGTTTTGTGCTGCAACAGTCTGTCTGTTGGTTAATCGGCCCGTCACACAGCTGCTCAAGTGAGAAACCTGGAACAAAAACACAGCAGCGTTGTGCATTTTATCTGGTCGCTGAGCTGCTGCAGCTGCCTAAATCATAAATAAATAAATAATGTGCCAATAAATAAATAAAATGGACAAAAATTACAATATTTATTTAATTTCCCATTTCATTTTCCATTTTATTTATCAGTTTATTCATTTTCCCATCTAATTTTCCGTTTTATTTATCAATTTATTCATTTTCATATTTATTTGCTTATTTATTTATTTATTTTTGTACTTTGCATATAAATTCCTCTATTTATTTAATATCCCATTTTATTTTCCACATTAAATATTTATGTATTCATTTTTTAATTTATTTGCGTAATTATTTATGCATTTATTTATGTATTATTTTTCCTATTTCCCTCTCCCTCCATTTATTTCCTTTTCCACCTACATTTCCACATGCATGGGGGCGGCTGGCCTGTGTGCAATGGGGTGTCAACTTTTCGCCCTATTGATTGATCAACGATTTATTTATCGATATGTCATTTGTTTGTTATGGAGTTGATTTGACGGATGCTGGACACAGAAGCTTTCAGGTTCAGCAGGTAGACTAAAGACGGCGAATGAGATCAACGTGTGCTCGGACACAAACGTATCTTTAATGCAAATATGAGTCGTGATATGTTCAGGAGTCAGACCACGAGCAGAGGCAGACAGCCGAGCCGGCTCCTCGGGGTTTCTCTCCTCTGCACTGAAACCAGAGCGCTGTCAACTTTCATCAAAAGAAAAGTTTGCAGCTTTCACATTCTCTTTGATTTTCTTGTTATTTTAAAAGTTGCTCCTGATGGCTGATGGACAGAAATCCTCTGCAGGATCCTCCTCGTTAAAAAAACCATCAGTCCGGACGTCAGCAGCAGTTTGGTTTAGATCATAAAAGTCTTGTTGAACTAACATTTACATCCATCGACATGATGTTTTTGGCTTATTTCTACCTGTGTTATGTCATTCACTGACCTGAGATGAATTCGGATAAAATATGACAGAGTTATCGATAAAAGTGTATCCGTCTTATATTTAATCCAAACATAATTAAAAATGATGCAATAATTAATTTTTTTATGATCATTTTTACAGATAGAAGCTTGTTGTGGCTTTTTCAGTGTTTCACTTTTATTAAGAGATTAAATGTTATTCACATATTTCCATGTTAAACTTGTAGTTATTATTATTATATTTTCTGATTTGTTTTTTTTTTAATAATTACAATGATTTCATCTCAACTTAAAAACTGCCCAGCAAACTTAAATTGCAATTTTTCGGAGCTGACCGGGTCACTTGACCGTTGACACATCAGTCCCAGTTTGCTCTGTGAGAGCGGAGCGGACTCCCAGTGACTCGCTGGAGATTTTACTGACAGAGTGAAACCACAGTTAGTCATTCAGTTACTCAACACACACTCAGAGCAAATCAGTGCTTTCAACAACCTTCTCATTTACATAGTAAAAAAAGAACTTTATTTAAAGATTTTTTCAGTTATGCAAACACATATAAATGGATAAATACAGATATATTCACATTATACACACACAGGCCTGCAGGGTAGCCACCGCTTATCCCTCCCGTGACATTGAGAGCTCATAAAAGTGGGTTTTATCCATGTGAAGATGCATTTAATGTTTTCTTTTTCCGAAACACGGGGCGGGATCGGGGATAGCTGCACGGAAGATTTAAAGATCTAAGACTAGTTTTGTGTCTTCTGCCCTAATGCTGCAGTTTGTTCCCCACTCATCGTTTTCAGGAACACTAACAACTTCCTTTATCTGAGCATCTGTGATGTTACGTAACGTACACATTCGGCCTTCAGAGCAGCTCACAGGGCGAACAGGAAGTGGCACACAGACTGGTGGGACAGATCAGTGGCTGCAGGGAGCGAACCGAAATCCTTTTGGTGAAGGGATCACCTCCGTACCCGCAGGACGGTCTGTAAAACAGACTGTTTTAAGAGGAAACCCCGGAGGCTCACAACCTCGATGTGAGGAAACAAATATACACCGACAGAAAGTGAATAAAAAACAAAATAATTTAGGTTTCAAAGTGCCACCTGCTCACTGTATGCCAGTGTACCGGGGCTCGACTGATCCGATACAGACTATTAGCTCTTAAAGAGACTGATAACCGATGTGCATTTACAATAAAAGTGAAATTTAGATTTTGGAATATGACAAACTCAAACACAAAACTTTGTTTAAATGTATGTAGCAAATGCTTCCTGAGGTTTTACAGAGTAAAAGTTCCTCCATGCTGACATGTTCTTTGCATGCATTGCAGACTGTAATACGCATACTTTTTCATTAATTAACTTTTATCGGCAATCATTAAAATAAAATACAGATACAGATAATCGGCAAAATACCAAATATCGTCCAGGCCAATAATCGGTCGACCCCTACAATGAATGAGGGAAAAGTACTGAATTAATTTAAATGCTTTGTATTGTTTTATATTCAGTAGCTTCTAATGTTTTCAGCTGTTTTCTAATGTTTTTCTGTGAAAAACATACAAAAAAGTGCATTCTTATCAACTATGATGTTAATCACCAACTAATTTAATAATCAATTATCAGGTTTGAGTATTTTTTAAAGAAAAAAAGGTAAAAATTCTCAGATTGCGGCTTCTTAAATATGAATATATTCTGTTTTCCTGCCCCCTCTATGACGGTAAATTAATATCTCTGAGTGTTGATTTAAATAAGACATTTGAGGATATCATCTCGGGATTTTGGAAACATTAATCTGACATTTTTTCAGACTAAATAACTAATCGATTAATCCAAAGAAAAAATTTGCAGCCCTAAAAATAAGTTTTTGTAGTAATTGCATGTAGTTACTTAAATTGTTTTCTGTAGAAAAAGAAATCTTACACTAAAGACATAAAGTTTTCATGTTTTTTGTTGTACAAATAGTGTTTTTATATTGTAGTTTTTCACTGAAATTAGAAAGAAAGCATTTGTAACATTTTGTAACGTTGTAATGTTAAAGTGTTTTTAATCAATGAAACTGCTGCCAACATTTCACAGATCGTGATTAAAGACGTCCAAACATCCTAAAGATAGCTCTTTAGCGGCTGCAGTGAACTTTGACCTCTGCGTCAAGCTTTGATCGTTAATTCTGTCGTGTTTTTCCTCTGCAGAACCCCGACATGCTGACGAGGAAGATCAAGCTGTGTCACATCAACGCCCACATCACATGTCGTCTGTGTGATGGCTACCTGATCGACGCCACCACTGTCACCGAGTGCTTACACACCTGTAGGTCCCTCCTCACACACTTCCTGTCTGTCAGTTTTCTTTTTTGTCTTTTTTTGTGTTTTCAGGTTTTATTTGACACACTGGTTGTGTTTGTCTCTGAAGGTTTTGCCTTCAGGATTTTGTCCCCGATGGGAAGAGTCCTGGAGGCAGAGTGATGCCTCTGTGATCCCTGCAGCTCTGTCTGTGGCTGCATTTTGACTTACAGCACTGCCTTCAGACTGTGTGTGTGTGTGTGTGTCTGTCACACTAACAGTTATAAAGTGTCTGTTGGCCAGTTGACAGTATGCTGGTTTACATTACAGATTTGCTTAAAACTGAACAATATTTTCAAAATGTTGATAAAACACGAGACGACTGCGTTTCCACTGAGTGACATTATGCGACTTCTCGTGCTTCAGCTGAAGCAGTTCAGAAACAAAAATTAAAAAGGCCCCATGAAGACCATATGGGCCTATTTTCTTCATTTGGAATATGAGCATAATTTAACAATTAAAGGTGTTTTAATGGCTTTAGAAAGTTGAATATGCAGCCAGTCTGACTGTACATTTTACATTTCTGGCTCTGTTCACTCAGAGGATTTACTTAAAAACAAACAATTAAAAAATAAAATTAAGGTTTATTGAAAGTTCCCTAGAAGAATGCAGAAGTTTCTAGGGAGAATTTTTTTTTCTCCCATCTAATTTTTTTCTCCATTTATTTTTTTTCCACCAATAACATTTTTTCCTACCGTCTATTTGTTTTCTCCCCCATATTCATTTCGTGGCTCCGTACTAATTACAGGTGGAGTGTGTAGATTTCTAAGTCAGCACTTAAAGCCGTGCATGCACAACACATGCACAGCAATGCAGGGTGGATGTGCGCTGCAGGGTGGATGTGTGCTGAAGGGTGGATGTGTGCTGAAGGGTGGATGTACGATGCAGGGTGGATGTATGATGCAGGGTGGATGTACAATGCAGGGTGGATGTGTGCTGCAGAGTGGATGTACGATGCAGGGTGGATGTACGATGCAGGGTAGATGTGCGCTGCAGGGTGGATGTACGATGCAGGGTGGATGTGTGAATGAACACACAAGCAGCTTTTAAAACCTCTTACTCAGGTGAGCTTAATCAAGCCAGAGACCCTCACAGGTGCCTGATGAGGTTGTGATCCTGTGAGACGGGGGAGGGGCGGCACAGAGTTCGATTAGCAGAATTTAGTTTATTCATGCAGCATTTTTCAAAAACAGAAATTACTAAGTGCTTCACAGAACGGAGAAAAAGAGGAAATAAACGAGACAGAAATAAAAAAACACAAAATATGAAGTTTTAACACTGAGAATAGAAGAGAGTGAAGAATGTGAACATAACTTGTGTTCAGGTCTTCACAATGTCCTTAATCTGTGATTTATTTCAAATTTATATCTTGAATAATCTAAACTTAAAAAAAAAAAAAATCTTCACAAAATGAATGAAATGTGAAGGTGTCGGCCTGTAGCAGCCTCTTATTATTTGGCTCTCGCTGTTGTTTTCTTTGCTCAGTTCATTTTAGGTGAATGTCAGTTTTTCTGAGGTGATTCAGATCACCTGCTGTGGGCACAGACTCCTAATTAAGAAGTGACAGCTGTATATTTAAAAAACAAAAGTTTTCTTACTCCCTTTAAAATCCAGGAGGTTTTGGGGCCCTTAAACCCTTTGTGCTCGTCAGCCTCAGTGATTCTTGGTTTTGGTTGTTGAACGGCTGCAGGAGCTTCGCAGCAGCTCTACAGGTGAAGCTTTCTGCACTGAACTGAACGTTGGTTTTGGTTTTCCTGCCTGCTGCAGAGAAAAGGAAGCAGTCTGACCTTGAATTAGCCGTTTTGTAAGACTTAACAAGGTCTCAGCCTGATTACTTCATCTGCAGCCTTAAGTGCCCTTTAACGCTCACATGAGCTTTGGGCGGAGTTGACGTGTTGTTGTGAAATAATAAAAGCGCAGAATAATGAATAAAGTCTGTGGATTTAGAGCTCGGAGGCAGAGGCACCCCCGCTGCGTTTGGAGCTGATTAATCGAACTCGACACATTTATTCCTGGTGCAGAGCGTTTGGGCCGGTCAGAATAATCTAATCAAAGAGCAGCGTGGACTCATCAGTCGCTCCGTGGTTCGTCTGAAACAGATTGGAGCGAAAGCTTTTTGTTAATTTAAAGTGAGAAAAAAACAACAAATCAATCCCAACATTGACTCTGAGTATCTTAACTTCGCTGCTTCTTTTTAGATCCACACAACCAAACTTTGCAGCATAAAGCAGGATTTGCACAGTCATGAAAAACCTTTTAATCTAATTTAATTATTGGCATTTGCAGATAGCAATTTCCAGGCCTGGAAAAGCTTTGGAAAACTAAATATACCCTGAAAGTTTTGGAAAAGTCATGGAATTTTGTCTCACAAACAAGTATAATAACAAATAATGTGTTCAAGGACTGTTGGAAATTTGAAAATCCAATGATAATTTCTGCAATTGTTTGGTTGGTTTGGAAGGCATGTTTTCTTTAAAAAAAAAAAAAAAAATCCCCCAAATTTTTTACAGAAAAAAAGGCAACTTTTTTCTTTAGAAATTAAACATGAATTAATAAATAAAATAAGAAATATATTAGAAGAAGGCCACTTTATTTTTATTTTTTAAACATGCCTCCAAAACTCTGCAGGAAAGCATGTTATCTTTTAAAAAATGTCAGTAAAATAATAACAAAAATATGGTAATTTGATGTGTGCTTCTCCTCAAAGCCAAAATAAAAAACGTAGGTCATGCTGCTGCCAATTTTATGTTATTTTATGGTCTTGAAAAATTTGCCTTAAAATCATGGGAAAGTGTGTGTGCGAAATGTGAATAAACCCGGATTAAACAACTATAATTAGCTTTAATGCAGATACTGAAACACCTGAGTGGTAACGAGCTTGCAGCATCATGAGGGAACTTGTGTGTCAGGTGAACCAGACTGTGTAACGCCTCGTCTTTCCACTAGAGGTCGCTCTTCTACCGCAGATGGAGCCGCTCTGCTCGCTGTAAACATCAGAGTGCAGACGAGACGCTTTGATTCTCCCTCTCACTTTGGGAAAAAAAGGGTCTCCACCATCGAGAGTTGAGACAAAGAGATTCACCTCACGTCATCGATGCAGCTGTTCAGACAGACTGAGCTCCACCGCAGTAAAAACTGAGGTGTAAAACATGTCAGGTGGAGCCGGGTTCGATGGAGGCGCTTCTGCAGGGCCGGTTTTTAAAAAAACGTGTTCTGTATTATCAACATTTGCACAGGTGAAAGGTGAAGTCATTTCTGTTAAAACATGATTATTTGATCATCAAAATCAGAGTGTTGCAGCTGCGGAAACAGTGATCCGGATAAAGAGTGTGTCATTATGTCGGTGTGGACGTCCTTTTCTTTTTGTTTTTTGCAGAATTGCCACATAAACTGCTTTGTTTCTGTCACTGTGAAGTCAAATAATCATTTAGCTGATATATAAGTAAAGCTTTACTTTCTCATGTACTATTAGTCATATGTAGCATTTATCTGGAAACATACTAAATACATGGTATCATTGTTGTCCAGTGGGTATATACTCTATTTATATATATATATATATATATATATATATATGTATGTATATGTATATATGTGTGTGTGTGTGTGTGTGTGTATTTATAAATCTGTAGCTCTGAGAGTAACCACATCTCCCCTGTGTGTGTGTGTGTGTGTGTCTGTGTGTGTGTGTGTGTGTGTGTGTGTGTGTGTGTGTGTGTGTGTGTGTGTGTGTGTGTGTGTGTGTGTGTGTGTGTCTCCAGTCTGTAGAAGCTGCCTAGTGAAGTATCTGGAGGAAAACAACACGTGCCCCACGTGTAGGATTGTTATTCATCAGAGCCATCCACTGCAGTATATCGGGTGAGTGAGGGAGCCGCCGCAGACCCTACACACACACACACACACACACACACACACACACACACACACAGGTACAGTGAGCTGCTGTCTCTCAGTTCCCTCTCTCTCTTCAGGTTTCTCTCTGTATTTAATCAGCTCTGCACAGCCAGTAAACAATAACCTACCAAGGACAAAAGTGCCGCTTCTTTTTTCAGCAAAAAAAAAAAAAAAAAAAAACACACCATGGTCAGTCTGCTGAATAATTTTTTTTGTATTTTTGTAGGCATAAATACATAATCACAGGGGGGTTCAGTAGATAAATGAATGCTATAACAGCATTTTAACCTAAACTCATTTGCAATCTTTCTTTTCCTAAATGAGCCTCTTAAAAATACACAGTTCAGTGAAGTGGGGTTCACACTGAAAGACATGAGGCTGATTTTGGGCTGGATTCCTCCCTCCTGACCAAAGTCAGCAGAGGCCAGATTATCTGGTGTTTCTAAAGATGAATTTCCCAGATTTTCCTGAAGGTGTGTTTAGAGTGATTTTACCCCCCGATCTGCTCCGAAGACGATCAGGGACGCCCTGATTAGAAATCCTTAATATTAAACATGTTCAATGTTGTTAAAAGTTCCACGATCAGAGTCGAGACTCTGGTTGTTGGTGGTTGTTAGTCTGTCAGTGTGCTGTGTTGGTCATCTCTTCGCACTCATTTTTATTTTTATTGTGAATGCATATCAATTCCAAATATTGGTTATCTGTCTTATTAAGTACTAATAATCAGTATCGGCCCTGAAAAACCAATATCAGTCGATCCCTGATTAGAAAAACAGAACTGATAAATTTGTCGTTATTTGTCGTCATGTGTGCCATCGCTCACATTATTTTAAAATCTTTTAGTTTGTGGCGGGCTTAAGTCAGATATCATCATCGTCGGGCACAAACCTCGTATTTCCACATTTCACTATTTTCACTTTTTGTCATAAATTGACTCTATCAGTCCGTCTCTGCATCTGTTAGTGTGTTTTTACCATTTCTCAACCAATAAAATGTTAAAAAAGCTTGTGACTAAACCTCCTGTCTCCATTGGATCTTTTTAAAATCAGCGTTTTCTTTCTAATTCCTAAAAAATAGCAGCTTTGGCGATAAGAGGTGGACAGCAGTAATGTGCAGTTCTTCACCCAAAGAGCTGCACTATATGACATATCGGACTTTATCTATCATTCAAGATCCGTAATGCGCCGTAACTGAGCACAATCACAGTTTTATGAAACGTAGTGGACCACAGGAAGTAGACGTTGGCTTGGCTTATTTAATGAGAAAAATAAGTTTCCTTCTGTGAAATTTGCACACTCAGACTTCGGCCCGAACTGTTGAAACCGAAGACTTTAAACGATGATTTTCTCTCATGAGGAGGAAACATTTTGGAAGTCAGCTCTGCTTCTTCTTGTGTTTTTAGGCGCTCACAGACTGCAGCCTCCCCTCAGAGGGATGTTGTTGTTGTTGTTGGTGCTCCTCTGAGCGCTCATGCATTAATGTCTGATTAATGCGACACACAAACTTAATGTGTAGCAGTAATTTAGTCATTACCGTCTAAACTGCGCTGTCTGCACACTCGTTGTTTGGCAGGAAATGCTCCATTTCAAACACATTAGCTCCTCGCACAGCTGTTTTGTTTTTTTTTTGCCTCGTTGTTTGCAGGAAATTGGAGTTGTTGGGAAACATCACAACTGATTTGAAGGCAAAACTCCCAGCAGATGACGGATGAAATCCATCTGCTCATCAACGAGAGTGATCAAAGATGATGTTTTTTGGTTTAACTCAAAATCAGACGCCTCCTCACAGAGAATTAGCTCCGCAGAATTAATCCGGCCTCTCGTGCTGTCGAGCGAAGCTCTCCTTGATGCTTTTAATCCACTTTAGTTTCACACACTTGAAAATAAAATCATCACAAAATCATACTTAACGTAACTTTAAACCCCTGTAAAAAAACAGCACGGCAGTCTTCAGTCAGTTCATCAATCAGTCAACTGTTTAGACAGACAAACGTGGCTGATGCAGACCAGCTGGAGTTATTGTGTCCATGTGCTGTATAATGATTTTATTTAGTGCTATTTCATTTTACACACACACACACACACACACACACACACATAATAATTCTATGTATTATGAGGTTTGCATGTAAAACATTTAGCAACAAAACATAGCAACAAAAGGTGCTATACATATAATAATAAAAATTATAATAATAACTTTTAATAGTACTGTTTTATTATTATTAATAATAATAATAACAACAATAATACTACTACTAATAATTTATTATATTAATGGTAGTTATATTATTATTATTGTTGTTGTTAATAATAATAATAATAATAATAATAATAATAATTATAGTAGTACCTCCTCTGTTCAGCAGGGGTCAGTGTTTTGCTGCTTTTTGGAGCGAGAGAGACTCCTGGCAGATACTGGGAGACAAATGCACCAACTTTTTTTTTTTTTTTTTTTTTTTTTTTTTTTATCTCCGTACTGTTGCAACAAACCCAACATGTCGTGTCCGTGAGCCAGCTGCCCCGGCTGGTTGTCAAAAGTCACCAGCACGGTGACGGCAGACCTGAGTTCACACTGCACCGCTGTCACCTGCTCTGCCAAACAGGGAGATGCTGTTTAACACTGCGACTGCCAGCATATGCTGCACACCGGCCTCTGAGAGCGGGCGTCATTTCAGCGTTTCAGGCTCAATCATTTCACATTAGTCAGTAAACGCAAAGTTAAAATTTCCTGCTTTTTGTCAAAATAGTTTTTTCACAGTTTGTGGTATGAAGAGTTGTATTCAGGATTAGATTATCTAGACATTAAAGTCTGTGGAAACGCTTTGATATGGATCGGGGATAACTACGCCCAAATCAACCCAGCTTCAGGAAACTGTAAAAAAAAAAAACTAAAATGACGATATTTCAAATTTGAATTGAGGCTAATGTTTAATCATTTCTGATGCTTTTCATCATGAATGGAAAAGCCTAAATTACATATTCAGAAAGTTTTGGGTGATTTGGGTTCCCAGAAGCCTTCAGCCCAGTATAAAGCGTACGATTTTGGGCTGTCCCAGATGGAAGATGACCAGTGTGACGATATCTTTGGTCGTGGCTCAAAAACGGTCGGTCCTCTGTCGCACAGTGAGAGAGGTTCAAGGATAGTTGCAGCTACGGTCTTGAAATCAAAGAAAGCCTGGGATAAAATTCTGACAGTTTTAGAAATTTGGGACAATCTCACTGTTAACTGTTACGACCTACCACGCCAGCACCACACTGCTGAATGTTTGTAGATGCTAGAAAAAACACGATTATAATAATAATTATAATAAAAATAATATAATATAAAAGAATCACAATTTCATATTTAAAATTATGTTACGGAATTATTATTTTTTAAGCACATTTTCAACTGTTATTCCTTATTTTTTTGCCATTTTTAAAAATGATTTTTTAAAAAAATTTTAAAACTAATTTTCAGATAATTTTCTTGTTCTTTTGCTAATTTCTTGCTAATTTTTGGGTTGTTTTTTCTTTCATTGCTCATTTCCTTCTCCCCATGTTTTTGGAAGAAATCAAGTTTCAAGTTTCAAGGGTTAAATGTCATAAACTAATAAGTTAACTAATCATGTTCTTGTTTTTTGTCTTTTTTCAGCCATGACAGAACAATGCAAGACATTGTCTACAAGTTGGTACCGGGACTTCAAGAGGGTGAGTGTCACGTGTTCTTTGTTCATGATCCAGCTTTCACGGTGCACAAGACATGTGTGGCATCTGTCTGCACGCGTTCACAAACTGGCTTTGCATCACAGAAAATCAGAATTTTTTTGCCGTCATTGCTGAGCACTAAAAAAAACACACAAAGCCGGGTCACAGCGCACACACCACTGAATTTTAACCCTTTGAAACCTGGATCAACATCCATTTTGTGCCTTTTACAAGCATTTAAACCTTTGAAACATGAGGAAATTGATTTGACTTTTTTTTTTCCACAAACATGGGGAAAAAAGGCGATTAGCAACGCAATTGTCAAAAAATGTGTACAAGGTGACAAAAAATGACCTTTGCTTAAAAAAAGCCGTAGAGGGACAAAATCTTTAGATATTCAAAAAATATTCAAATAACTAGAGAAAAATATCAAGAAAATTATATTATTTTAATTATAGAATCATGCATTAACAATTAAGATTACAGAAAAATATTTAAATATTTTTAATTTATTTTAGCACTTTAGGTAATTTCTAAGGTAATTTTTTGCTAATTTTCTTGTCATTTCTTCTTAACCGTCCTGTCTTTCCGTGTTTATGAAAGAAATCAAGCCAATTTCCACCTGTGACCGTGAGGAAAAGACTAATTCTTCTCTTTCTGCTCCTCTTCTTGTACAGCGGAGATAAAGAAGCAGCGGGATTTCTATCAGAAGTTGGGGATGGAGGTTCCTGGAGACATTAAAGGAGAGCTTTGCAACATGAAGACTCATCTAGATCAACGTAACGGTACGCTCCCCCCCACTCGTCCTCCTCAGCTGCTTCATTAACACTCACAGATTTTGGTTCTGTCTGGTTAAACATGCAAATTGTTTTCGTGAGGGCAGCCCCCCGAGTGATTCCCATTATTACCCTCAGTGGAATTAGTGACTTGATTTATTTGTTTCCCTTCCTGCTTTCCTTTGGTCCAACATGACCTTAAGGAAGTGCACAACACACACGGGGGCCGCAGCGTGCCAGAAGGTGTTGTTTACCGTTATTATGTGATATGAGTTTCGTGTTGAAGATCCTCCAAAAAGCAGTGGGGGTCAACTTGGCCGAGGTGATCAAACAAACAACATAGAAAAGCACTTGGATGGTCACACAAAATGCAATGCACCCAAGATTTACAACACAGGCAGTCACAAAACTGCTGAAATGTGTTTTAACCCTTTGAAACCTGGATCATCATCAGTTTTCTTGTGCAGCATTAAGACGCCTTTAAACAAGCATTTAACCCTTGAGTGGATTTGTTTGATTTCTTTCAAAGATATGGGAAAGGGCAATCAGCAATTTGGCATGAAATATCCCACAAATTGCATTATTTATTTATTTATTTATTCATTTTTTTCTGCTAATTTCAGGTCATTTTTTTTTACTTTAAAAAAACAAACAATTTCTTTCTATTTAATGGTCATTTCTTGATTATTTGCTTGTTGGCTTCTTTCTTCTTTTTTCATGTTTACTGAAAAAAAAAAATCAAGCCAATTTGCTCAGGTTTCAAAGGGTAAATGAAAAGCCGTCACTTCTTACTATTGTCATGTTCTATATAAGGAACGAAGCATCCGACTCTTAATGAGTAACATTAGAGGCAAGACCACAAGTAACAGCAGAAGCCATTAAGCAGCAGAAATGAAGGCAATTTAGCCAATCAGAATGAGTCCCCGGCCTGCTCGTCGTGCACGGCGGCTTTTCCGCAGCAGCTCTCTTCTGAGGGCTGGTGTAAATGTGTGCCCAGAGGGCTGTCACGCCGGCAGGCCTAATCGCTCGCTTAATCCCCCCTCTCTCTGATTTTGGTAATTAAGGCTCAAATGGAAGTGGAACTGCTCTCCGGCTTCCCGTGTCTCGGTGCTTCGAGTCAGGTTTAGCTGCCAGGCAAACACACAAAAACACGCACACGTACAGACACAAACACATTTTAAGGATCATTTGCACAGACACCAACGGAAATAGACACACAGGGATTTCATGACATCTCTAGCCGCGGGCAGTGGTACAAATGTTTTTTGACTTCTGACACAAGAAAAACTGCAGAAAATGAAACATGGCTGCATTCCATTCAGAGGCTCATTGACCACAATGTTTTCTGTCTCGGGTCAGTTTTGCTTTCGGCCTTTTTGACACATTTCACTGTGTATTGATAACTGAGTTCTGTGTGTTTTGTGGATTGTGAAAGCTGCTGTCGAACTCGAGTGCAGCTGAGAAAAGAAGTGAATCTTCAGCTCCATTTACAGCCGGATTTAGGTTTGGTTCCCACCTCCACAACGTTTGTAGCTCAATGCGTCATTTAACCATCAATTATCTTTACCTACAGTAGCAGTACAGTGTTTGTGAATATATTACCGTGGTGATAACAAATGCACTGAGAGCGAAATGTTCTGAAGTCTGCACGGCTAAAGATCTTCTAAATGGGTCTCTTTGTTCGAAGGCGTTGCTGCACTGCGACACGCCAGATGTCACTGCATTTATTCGTTTTATCATGTTAGATGGTCCAAAGTATCAGCAGCAGTATAAAACGTTTTGTAGGATTCTCATATTTTATGTAACAAGATGCCACTTTTCCAAAAGACTGAAGACACTATCTGGACTGAATAACTAAAGGCCCTTTCCCACTGGACCAAAAGAAAACAACATCACGATTTCACAGAGGAATTGTGGTTTCAAAACCTTTTTGGGACTTTTGAAGAGTTATGTGATGCAAAAACACAGTGCTGATAAGCACATAGCCACAGCATCATGTGACCTAGAAAAGCAAAAAAAAAAAAGTGCTTCCTTTGCAGTTTTGCAAAATATGGCTTTTTCGAATTACCTGAAACACCAACTCATGCAAGCATACAAACTTTTTTGTGATAAATGGGAATTTTTTTTCTAAATTGTTTTTCCATGAGGCGGATTTTATATTAACAATTTAAATTTAAGCAAATTTAAGGGTTAATGGAAACCTGCCAACCGTGTTTCCAGCAGGGTATAGTGCTATGAAAAGTTTTTTTTTTTGTTTTTTTTTACTGAGACAGCATTTCCAAAAGGGGATTTTGCCTCCAAAAGCAGGTATTTTAATCCAAAAAATGATTTTTCCCAACAATAATCAGAATATTTTGTGGCTACACCTCATCATGTGTTAACCACAGCGGTGCTGAAACCTGAAAAATGAACTTTTCAGTCTACAACGTGCAATTGTGTGGTAAAAATGTGTATTGTCAGCATTTATTCTGCACAGAACTGATTATGAATTCAGCCTCGTAGTCTCGATGCCCAGCTGGTGATATCAGCGTCCATCTCTGAAAGCCAAAGGCTAAAAACATCTTTTTAATGTATTCATAAAGGCCTCGGTGAGAGTTCGCGTATCCAGCGTCATCACATGGGTTTTAAAGTAGCTTTTTGCAGTAAAACTCGTCAGGTTTTTGGTTTGTTTACTTTTACTCTCCAGTCTGAGGAAATAGAGACTTATTAACGCTCATTTAAAGAGCAGAAAACGAAAGTTGACTCACGGTGAAGCAGAGATCGCAGACGGCGCACTAACTGCGGGCGACACCGGCACTCTGTTAATGTTGCTCCTGCCGGCCGAGCTGAACTGCAGTACACTTAATTAAAGCCTCATTTACCCAGAATGCCTCAGAAATAGAAACTTTCTCTTGGGTCCTCTCTAATCAATTGAGTTCAGTAAATCTGCTTGTGGCACATCGCTCACAACGGCTCTTCCTAATTCCTCAGAGCTGATTGAGGAGCAGAAATGTTAATGCTGTTAACACAAAGTCCAATAAGTTTACCAGAGTTGGTCTTCGGTGCAGAGAAATGCCAACATGTGCTTTTTGTCAAGACAGAAAACAAACAACTTTGCTTTGGCTTTGTGAGGATGAATTATCTGTTTTTATTCAACAAGAAAATGAAAAGATTTCATTTATTTTCTTCTATAGTTTATTTGATGGGGACAATGCAAATGAGAAAAATATGATTTAAGCATATGGTAACAAAAAAAATCAGTATAAGTGAAGCCTGTGCTGTATTTACAATATTTTCACCGCTGGTGTTATTGGACTGTTCTTAATTTATGATTAAATAAATATTTAAAACACCACACACACACACACACACACACACACACACACACACACACACACACACCCATCAGTGAGTTTTCTTCTCAGCTCTACTCGTTACCTGCAAAACAAAAACATTGCTGTGTGCAGCTGGAAAACAGGCTCATTTCTCTAAATTGCCGTGTTTCCTGAGCACTTAACGCAAGAAAGTGGAGGGACACGGTGCTGCGATGAGTCTGCCGAGTGCACTTTTCTCTTTCATGACAATAAAACCTCCCACACACCAACACACACCAACACACACACACACACACACACACACACACACACACACACACACACACCCATCAATGAGTTTTCTTCTCAGCTCTACTCGTCACCTGCAAAACAAAAACATTGCTGTGTGCAGCTGGAAAACAGGCTCATTTCTCTAAATTGCCGTGTTTCCTGAGCACTTAACGCAAGAAAGTGGAGGGACACGGTGCTGCGATGAGTCTGCCGAGTGCACTTTTCTCTTTCATGACAATAAAACCTCCCACACACCAACACACACCAACACACACACACACACACACACACACACACACACACACACACACACACACACACACAGGGGACTGCAAGCCATTCACCCTGGAGAGGAGTGTTAAAAGCGACGTGTGTGAATGGGTCGTTCAAATACCTGCTCCAACCAGCAGGGACAGCTCTGAATATGGATATAAACACTCACACACATTTAGGTCCCCTCTTGGCAAAATCTGAAAAATTTCACCAGAGGCCATAACACATGATTTTATGATGATTTAGAGCATCACCAAGTGGGGACTTAAAAAATGTCCCCTGTTGGTGACTGTGTAACGATAGGTAAGTCCACTGTTATATATATGCGTGAGTGCACACACACACACAGTGAGTTTACTGCATGTCATTCCCAGTGTGGCCTCACTCAATACTTTAGTTGTTCGTGCCCCTGTGATTTGACTGTATGACAGAAATCCCAAATGAATACAGAAAGAGGAGTGAGACTGCTCAGTTTTTAAAATCCCCACAGTCAAGCAATCATCCCATTATCACACACACACACACACACACACACACACACACACACAGGGTCACACATGTCTGTTTAGAGTCACTTAGAGACTCCTGGGGTCATTTGAAGGTGAGACACAACAATGAGAGCGAGCCTCTCGTTGATAAGTAATCAGAGCGGCCGACTCTGGAGATGACCACAGCGGCGCCATCAGAGCACGCTCAGACCGCTGCCGGTGACACTCGGGGGAATTGGTGACAGTTAGCCTGAGCGGAAAACGGTCACAGAGGGGTGAACGCAATCCCATCTACAGCCTGAGCTGCAGTAAACTGTCTACACACACACACACACCCTCACACACTCACACACACTCTGACAGCATGTTATTACATCCGCTGAATCCGGGAAGAATAGACTGCATTTCTTTGTTGTTAAAGGTTACAGAAAAAGCAATACCTATCCGAGCAGCACCGCAATTTTTGACTTTGATAACTACGTTTCATATCTAAAAATTCAATACTGCTACAATATTACAGCCATCGAGAAAATCCATAACCACAGCTGTCCTGGATAACTTTGTAGCAGCTGCTTCACGGGGGGGTTTTAAAAGTTGGTTATGTGTCCGTCTTCATGTGTGTTTATATGCACAAATCAGATTAACACACGAAATGAGACAGAACGAAACTTTGAACGAGCAAATGCTCAAAGTTATTTGTTTCAGTTTCAGCCATAAACGTTATAAATAATGGACGCAGCTACTGTGACGTCACCTGCTGGTTTTTAGACTTCAGACCGACCAGATCCAGAACAAATAAACCACAATAATTAAAATCACCAGCTCTGATTCATCGGTTATGTGTGTGCGACATATACGTATGTACACACACACACACACACACACACACACACACAGCAGTGACCCACCGTCTGACACCAAAACACAGAAGGGGGGTTTCCAATAACCCTCAAACTGCACAATTTAAAGCTGTGAATATAAAATGCACCTTATGGATACACGTGATTTAAATAAAACAAAAAACCCTCACATTATCACGGGAGGTGGTATTTCAGGCGATTTTAATAGGCCGGTTTCCTTTAACCCTCAAATTGTGCAAATTGAAATAATTTTGATTAGATTATTTTTATTTATTTCTAACATGTAAAAAAGGAAATGAGGAAATATTGCGCAAAAACAGACCAACAGAAAGCAAAGTAATAATTACAACGATGAAAAACACAAAGCAAAAGAAATGACTAAATACAAAATGACTCACTTCACATATTCAAAAAGTGAGAAGAAGTCAAAAAACGTATTCAATCACACCCAGTCCCCATAAAATAATAATACACCTAAGGGAGACGCGTCAGTTTCGTAAAGTTTTACGCTCGCGTGAGGTGGTACCTCGTTGAGGTTTCTTCGGTCTCTGTATTATTAAACAGAGCCTCTGTCTCTCTCTGAACACCTTCAGTAACTGTGAGAAATCTCTTTCTTCCCATTTCCCCGCATGTTCACCAGAGATTGCTCCTCTCTCTAATATCCTCCCATATCTGCCTCCATTTCCTTTAAAAAACCCACAAAAGGCAAAAAACCAGACAAACTCAATTAAGTTAGAGCCGACGCCAGCGCTCATGTCGGCTAATCAGTATGAAGCAGAACCGTTTTTTCTCTCCTGGTTAGAAGTTTCCTCGTATAAGAAACATGCTCCCAGACGGCGGATAAGTCGTGTAAAGGACGCTTTGACACCCTCGGACATGTAATTGCCTTATAAATGGAACTCTGCTGGAGGCGTTTTTACGCTCCAACAAGCACAGGCTGTTTAAAAACTGCAGAGACAAAAATGTCCACTTCACGACAAGTCTCGCTTTTTAAACCGTGTCCTTGATCGTCACAATAAAGACATGTTTTTAGGTCTGCACTGAATGACAGTTTTTGACATTCGAAGCTCCTTTTGAGGTTTTTGTCCCTAAAGTCCCAAAAGGTGTCCTGGGTGCTCGGGGGTCCCCAGAAAAAAGGAAAATAGTATATTTACATAATGGACAGTGAATCCTTATTTAATATTATTTATTTGCTTACATCACTGAACTCTACAGGCTTATATTTGGGACAGACGTCTATATTTGACAGGTTTTAAATTCCTTTATCGCAAAACATGTTCAGCAAAGACGGAAATACAACCAAATTATTTATTTAACCTTTTGAGATCTGAGCAATTTGGTTTTATTTTATTCAAAAAACGTGAAGGTAATGAGCAACAAAAGAAGAAAAAAAATCTGTGAAAAGTACAATAAAATAACCCCAAAAAACAAACAAAAAAAGAGAAAGTAAAACAAATTAATACAAAGCAAGAAATTACCACAAAAAAACTTTAAAAAATTATAATAATTTTGTAAAATAATTTAAAATACTTAATTATAAATATAAATCACAGGGCATTTTTCCTTAGTTTTTTCAAAATAGCCTTTTACATTTAATAATTTTTTTTGGCATCTCTCTTGTTTACTGTGACGATAATAATGTCTCTTCTTCACAACATGTTTTTATCTACTTTTTTTTAAATAATATATTTTGAGTTTGGGGCTTTGTGTTTGGCTCACTTCAGTCAGATTCTAGTGGTGGCTGCTGTTTCCAGTTTTACAAATATTATAATGATATTAGTGTAGCTTAATCTTTATTTGCAACTGTGTAGAATAAACAGAAAGAACAGAACAAACAAACAGAAAACATTTGAATGTTGATTTAGAGTTTAAACGTCAGCGTAAATGAAGCTTCAGACTTGGTGCAGCCCTTTTTACGGCCGGCTCAAAAACCACAACCAACAATTTTAGGCAACACAAAGATCTGCAGCAAATGAACAAGTCATTTACTGAAAACTAAAACACAGCTGAAATAGTCAAAGAGGACGAGGTGCTGCAGTCAGTGCCAGCATGTGTGTGAGTGAGAGGACAGTGAAGCGTTTAGTTAAAGAAAATCCAGAAAATGATGAAGAGCTGAGCAGCGTGTCCTCCTTTGGCCCTCATCAGAGACACAGTGAGGTGTGCTTTTGTAACACTGGGAGCTTCAGGCCACAGGTGTTCCCAATACCTAACGAGCTGACCGCACCCAGCAGCCGCAGCACAGAGAGACAAAAACAAGCCGCCAAAAAATGCAGCATCATCTCAGCTCAAATGTCCAAAATCAGTTTTTTTTACTTAGAAGTGTTTAGATCTGTGACTGTGTTTTACTCTGGGGAGCAAATATAATCCCTAACAAACGTTTTAATACATTTGGCTGTGTTCATGCATATGGCATAAATTTAGGCAAAATTGTGTGTTTTTGTTTGATCATGGAATTTTCCAAAGTCCAAAATATGTGCCATTGAAACCCATTCAGACTGACATTTTTGATCCATAAAAAATTCATTAAAATACATGCATGGTTTTATTTTTGGGTGTCATTCTGGGCTTTTGTCTTGGAATTTGTCATTTTTACTGTTTTCCACCTCATGACATCATTTTTTTTTACCATATATGGCATATGGAGAAAATATACTTTTTCTACTAGGTGCACTGTCACAATCAATGTTGCTGCAAATGATTACGCATGTTGTATATAAAAATAATGGGTTTTTTTTGCATTGTTTTTCATCTAAACAATTAGTGGCATCATGTAAAAAGGGTTAAAATTCAAATAAAAAGAATGAATATTTGAATTTATTTCAAGGACTGATGTTGGTCAAAAAATTAACTCAATTAAAGTAGAAAATCATAATAATTGATCAATTTTTTTATGGCCTGATTTTGTGATACGAGTGTGTGTGTGATATTAAAGCGGGTTTTATCTGTATTTGAAATTCACGCCATGGCAGCTCAACGCTCTTCCTTGTGTTTCGCTTTTCTGCACAGGCGACACAAAATCAGAGGAAACGGCCAATAAGGAGGCAGGAGAGGAGAAGCCAGAAGAGGACAACGACTATCACCGTAGCGACGAGCAGGTAAGCCCTCATTTACTGATGGACACAGTGTGTGTTTCTTATTTCCTCTCTTAAAGTGACAGTAATTAAATGACCTCTTGGCACCCAGAAGGTCACCTGGTAGAGCGGGCGGCCCACGCACGAAGGCATGTTCGATCTAACATGTGGCCCTTTGCTGCACGTCATCCTCTCTCTCCTCGTTTAATGCTAAAGCTGTCGTCTCTAGTGAAAGCTAAAAAATAACCCCCCAAAAAAGCAAGCTTCTCTTTCACTTAGTTAACCCTTTAAACACCTGGTTTGACACTGTTTTTCTTCACGCGTGTTTAGACCTCTAAAAACTGAGAAAGTTTTCTTTTTTAAAAACACCAGAAAAAACCCCATAATGAGCAACTTGGCAAGAAGTGTCCCGCAGCAAAAGATTAAGGAAATTATCTAAAAATTAGCTGGGGGGGGGATTATTAAATTTGATCAAAAAATGATGGAAATAATGTCCAGAAAACTATATTTATAATTTTCTTAATTATGTTTAAAGTTGAGATACATAAAAGACGGTTTTGCACTTTTTGGGTAATTTCCTTTTCATATTTGTGTTTGTTTTTGTCCTTTTTTTTGCTTCTGTTCGGGTAAATTTCATCTAACTTTTTAAGTTATTATTATTATTTTTTTTTTTTTTTTAAGTTGCTCGTCACCTTCCATGTTTTTGAAAGAAATAAAGCCAGTTTGCTCAGGTATCAAAGGGTTAAGTTTTCAGCTATCAAAGGGTTAAGTTCATCATTATGGTTCATTGAATTGTCTAACCTCTGAGCTTTACAGATTTTAGGGATATGAAGCATTTGAAAATACTCAAATAAATGACGTCACTAAAGGCAAAAATTACAATGCAGGCACTGGCGTACCGCTGCTACTGCAGAGTTAATTTTAATTATATATAGGCAGAATTATCGGGGTCAGATAACTAAGAATTTGGACAAATAAAACCAGTAAGTAAGTAGTAAGAGGGACTTATGTTTTTAAATTTAATTTAGGTGCACCTGCCCTTTAATAATAATAACAATAATCCAGTTTTTTAATACGCACGGGCGTGTGGCAGGTGGTGCGCACGGGTTTTCGTTTTAGCAGAGATTAGAGGAAGCAAATTGGATGAAATAATTGTGGGCTACAAAGCAGTGTGTCAGGAACAAAAGCGCCGCGGGATAAAAATACTGTTGGTGATAATTGTGGGTACAATCGCCTTAAAAGCCTGCACATCAATTATTGCCTTTATAAAAGTGGCCCCCATGTGAGTTACAGGCTGGTTTACAATTACTGCAGTCTTTTGTCTTCGGTGTTTGATTTGCAAAGACCCACTTAGTGCCAGCCACCACAGCGCCACACCGCCGCCATCCAGCCAACTTTAAATGGAAACTCTAGATTTGTATTCTGGCTCGTTCTCAAGCAAAATATTAATAAATTAATCTGCAGAGTCATTGTTGTGCCGGACAGACGCTATCCGAAACATAAAGCGTCCTCCCTGCAACGCTGCAGAAAACTGGTTTCACATCATTTTATTCTGAAAGGCAGTTTAACACCCGCAAACATAACAAATGTCAATGCCATAAATGTTAAAATAGTCTGCAGCTTTTAATGTAATAATCTCACAAATACAGTCAATTTCCCAAAAATTTAACAGCAGTGACCTTCTTCAAATGTAATACCACCAAGATATGTTGTACAGAAAAGACATCTATACTATGTATGTCATATATTTGTCTTTTCTGGACCACACATAGATGCCTTTTTTTGTATGTAGTATAGATGTCTCTTCTGGACATCATATAGATGTCTTTGCTGGACGTCATATAGGTGTCTCTTCTGGACAACATATAGATGTATTTCCTGGACATTTGCAGGAAATTTCGTTTTACATTTTTGGGTTTGTGGGACATCTTAACTTATACATCATATATCGTCACTTTTCTGGACATATGCAGTAAATCTTGTATTACGTTTGTAGTAGGCAGCCGCCATCACATTTTTGGGAAATTTATGACGTTTGTGGGATTATTACATTAAAAGCTGCAGATCAGCGTTACGTTTGTGGTTCACTACATTTGCAGGCAGATTTTAGGAACGAGCCGGTCGTCTCGGTTGGAGGCAGGCTGCTCTTTCCTGCCCTTTGCACAGTCTGCAGCGGTGCAGAATGCGTTCGGAATAGCTAATACGGCCGTCTGTGTGAGCTGAATGCAGTCGTGTCAAATGTCACTGAGACGAGGAGGAGGAGGAGGATGAGGAGGAGGAGGAGGAGGAGGAGGAGGAAGACAAGAAGACTGATGAAAATGAGAGATTCGCAGAGAGAGGAAAGGGTGATGAGGTGGGATCAGAGCAAATTACAGTGCCGAATGTTGGAGGTAGTGATCCTGTGAGTTAGGAGGAAATGATGGACATAAAGAAGGTGATTTTCATCAGAACAGACAGGAAATTAAGAGGATGATGAAGAGACTGATGGTGTAAGATACAGTGCACCGCTGTAGATATTCGAACTATTACAATCTCGAGATCGAAAAGAAGAAAAACAGCCGCAAAGTCCAGCATCACATCAGGGCTCGTAGAAAATCTCATTCTCTTGGTCCATCTTTACTCGATAAATAAGGCGATGAATAATTGTTGTTGAGGACGCCATAATGCACTTATTAAAAAAGCAGCAGAGAATGGAAGAGATGAAGAGAGAAGAATGAAAGATTGTCCAGAGAAACGATGGCTTTGGTTAAAAATGACATGAATCATCATGATGCCACTTAAGATGCAAAAGTGACTCAAATACAGGAACTGGCAGGCGAACCTGCACGCATGGCCGACTTCCAGAACACTTCCCCGCTGTCTCCTGGACGACCTTTCAGACGGTAACCTTGTGCACCGAGGCGGCGCCAGAGGAGGCAGTAACACACTGAAAAACAATAAACAAAACAATAAAAAGATTACAATAAAGTCCCAAGAAACCAGAGAAACCTGAAGTAGTGGGGTTCAAATTAGAAATCTCAGGACGGGGTCACCTTCAGGCTCTTCTAAAACTGATAAGGTCTCCGTGTGCTGAGAAAAGTTTGTTTAAATTTCATAAACTTCAGCTATTTCGGGTTTAAAGAGTCGACTTTGAGAGAAATTGGAGAACGCAGCTTTGCTCTGAATTATTAATCAAGCTTGAATTCTCAAAAGTTGTCTGAACTCAACCCTCACACACACACACACACACACACACACACACACACACACACACACACACACACACACACACACACACACAGACTCTTCTCTTTTACACACAACTACACACTGAGACTTAAGAAACACAATACCAGCCGACATATTGCCTCAGACCGCTGCAATCATTCAGGACTCAGTAATGAGCCTGTGAGAGAGTGCCTCGCTCTCTGTGTGACACCAAAAAGGCACATATGATGTTTTCTTGATATGCCTCTCTGTTGCATCAGTTTCATCTGAGTGTGTGTGTGTGTGTGTGTGTTGCTGTATGGCTGCAGGACCCCATAAAGACTCACTAATGTACTGTAATGTAATGAAACTGCCGCCATGGACTCCAGATCACCGCCGCGGCGTTTATTTCACATCAGGAGGCTCCCTCGCTGCCACCTGAAAGCACATATATCACGGTGTCGCTCTTTGCTTATGGAGCGACAGCTCAGCAGAACGAAGGCTAATATTGGTTTTTCCAGAGAGAGACTGAGTGTGACAGGACACCCACAAACAAAGAAATACTGTCCTCCTCTTCTTCTGTCTTTTGATATGTGGGGGCAGGAGCTCGGTGGCAGTAATGCATTCTGACTCCTGCAACCATCGACTGCCAAAACCACCTACCGTGTCACCCAAGGGGGAAAAACGAGCACGGGCCAATGGTCGCATGAAGAGAAGCCAATAAGCTAAACACAAACAGACAATAGCCGTTCAGTGGGACGCGTGGTGCAGTTAACCAGCTATCGTAGCACTTTTATAATCCTGCAGTCTGTTTTTAAGATTTGAGGAAATAAGTAACTCTTGGGGTCTAACTGGTTTCAAAAACAGCAGCACTGCACTTATTTTTCTCCCACTTTTTAGTTTCAAACTACACTGGATGACCACAGTCGGGGTAGAGGCTGCAGTTTCTGCAAGCATGTGCGCCAGGGATACCCAACTTCTTTTTAGGAATTTAGAACATTTCTGGGATTTTAGGACATTTCTTGGATTTTAGGGTATTTGTAGGATTTTAGGAGACTTCTTTGATTTTAGGATGTTTTCTGGGATTTTAGTAAGTTTCAAGGATTTGAGAGCATTTTTAGGAATTTAGAACATTTCTTGGATTTTAGGACGTTTCTAGGATTTGAGGAAGTTTCTGGGATTTTAGGACGTTTCTAAGATTTGTTTGTTGTTTGTAAGTTGAGTATCACTGACGTACGTGCATGCATCCCTTTGTTGCCCTTTTTTCAGATTAGCAACAGGAGCCTGTATCAGCTGCCTTTGGCTTTTGACCAATATGTCCACAAAATCTTGAGCAAATCCATGAATCCGTTTGGAAGTTGTGTGCCTTTTGGTCGAAGGCTAGTAGCCATTTGGCATAAATAGAAACACACACCTTAGCACACACACACACTTAGCCTAAATACCAAATTTTAACCTCTGAGGGCAAAAACTGTAGCTGCAAAAGGCGGCAGAAACAACCAGCCAAAATGGATGAAAAGTTGAATGGGACTGCAAGTCATATACTCAAATACTGTTGGGGCAAAAAAAAGTTGTAAAAACTGCGATGAAATACCGTCTTATTGAGGCTCCTGTGCCTGTAACTTGTAACGATGCGGTTTTTGTGTCTCCTCCAACAGGTCAGCATCTGCTTGGAGTGCAACAGCAGCAAGCTTCGAGGTCTGAAGAGAAAGTGGATCCGCTGCTCAGCACAAGCCACAGTCCTCCACCTCAAGAAGTTCATCGCCAAAAAGCTTAACTTGACATCATTTAACGAGGTACAGATGAAAACACACAACGGGACAGGAAACAATCGCTAGATCATATTTAGTGAAGATGACGAGACGCCAGCGTAAAGAAACAAATTCAACAGACATTTCTTGTTGTTGAGTGATAATTTTCCTGCTTAATTACAGTTCTGTGCATATTGAGAACCTTTAAAGGGAACCTGTTATGCTTTTCCTGATTTTCTGTCATATGAATAATGTTACAGTGTTGGCTGCTCACAAAAATACATGAACAAAGTTTTAAATGATGAAGTGAATGTGTGTAAAAGTTAACATTTTGAGCTAAAATCTCACCTCAGGCCTCTCTGAATACTCTGTTTCCAGTGTTTTTTCTACTTTGGCTACAAGCTGCCATCAGCTCATGATGGATGTCTTCATATGACATCTGCTCCAGGCACGCTACTGCAAGTGTTCAAAAATTACATACACTGCTACATGTAGCTACATGCTAACATGAACAAAACATGTAATCTTTGCTGCTGATGTTGTTCATTTCTCCACGATTTCAGATCTTATTCCTGCTGGAACATGTCCAGTTGTGCTCAGAAGCTTTTATATTTGATTTTTTAAGGTAGAAAGTGCCGCTTTTTTTTGTTATAGTCACTACCCAACTACACTGACAGTGCAGAGATGCTGAAATGCAGCAGATCCAGAAACTTTGACCAATAAGAGCTTTTTTGTGAGGGGGGGCTTAAAGAGACAGACACTAAACTGAGCACCTAAGACAGAGGGTGAATACAGTTGTTACAGCACAGACAGTATGAGAAATAAAGTGTTTTTTGACCATTAAAGCATGTAAACATCTTCTAGAAGCCTTAAATACAAGAACGACCCTGAAAATGAGCATAACAGGCCCCCTATAACTGAAATTTGGCACCAGTAAAATAGTTTTGTTGCTTTTTCCTGCAGGTAAGACCTGATATATTCTGAAAAACTCAAGCTGCACAGCGTATATAAAAGTTTTACATCCGTTTCTTTTACAAAAGGAAAAGAAAAAATCATATTTAAGTTTATAAAATCGGAGAACACCTCACCTCATGACTTATTCTTACTAAAGGGATCTTTACCCGGCGGCGGGACAAGATGAAAGCGACCAAAATTAATTTTACACCATTTTGTGACAAAATGAGTGCAGCTATGGATTACTCAGTTCTCAGTCATCTTTAATTCATCTGTGCATGTCGATACAATCATCCTCTCTCATTAAAGCTGACAAAAACTTGTTTTTCCCCCCAAAAATGGATTTGTATCAATTTGGAACAAATCTTTTTTAATTCTTGGCATTTGTTTGAACTTGTTTGGAAGCGCCAGCTGGGCGGCGTGTATCAGAAAGTTTAGTCAATCACGAGAAATTACATAAAGGTCAGTTAATTATACTTTTCCGCACTGACTCATACAAATCCTTTTGTGTTTGTTATATTTAGCAGGAAACAAGCCCGAAATGATATCTAGATGTGGTGATTTTTCTATTTATTGTGTTTTCCGCCCCGTTCAGAGCAGCAGGGGGAAGAGTGGGCGACCGTTTGAGAGATGGATTTTTAGAACGCCGTTAATAATCATCACAGACGCCTTCGTGGCTTCTATTTTTTATTTCCCGTCTCTCTTTTTTCCCACCGGCTGTCACAGAGATGAGTGGGCAGGCTCCATCATATCGTCGGCCTCCGTTGCACAACTTTGGCGAGGACGTCCGCTCTCCCATTGTCGTCCCTTCTATTGACTATCAAAAGCTGTTGTTAACACAGATTCAGTTTTCAGCGGCGAGCCGAGCGCACAGCTTTACAACGCTTTGCTTTGTCAGAGAACAGTGTGCCGTTTACTCACTGCTCCTGTCAGCCGTCGAAATGTGTCTGCAGGAAGTGAACGCATGAATCGAACAGCAAAGCAAAGATCACAATTGTGTGTACCAGAGATGTTTTTCTCCGTCCTCCTTCTCTTTTGAATCATCTCATGACCCCTAAGTTTCACCTTTTGAGCACTTTGATATTATCTAGATCCCAAACTGGAGTTCAGGATCTTCTCTTATATAAACTGCAATCAATCTCTTTTTTGTCTCGTGCAGCTGCAAAAACTTTCTTTTTCAGTACTTTTTAATCTGCCAATTATTTTTCAAAATTAACAGATCGATCCTTTGGGTCCACTGAGTTTCAGAAAATAATGAATAGTCCTCGTTGTGATTCCTCAAAGCCCAAGTCGACGTGTTCACATAATTTGTTAGTTCTACCAACAGCCAAAAATCTTACGATCTACGATTTTCTATCCCAGAACATATAGAAAACCAGCAAACTGTTCACATTTAAGAAGCTAAAATAGGTGTTTTTTGGGGTATTTTTGGAGGTATTTCTGCTTAAAAACTGGCTGCTTAAAGAAATGTCATTACACTTCTTGTGGAAGTTTTTTTTGGTAACGATCATAATCTCCCCAAAGCTGTGATGTGCAACTTTCTAGTTTGTGCAAGGAAATCAAATATGATCAGAGATGTTCCTTTTTTGTATTTTTTTATTTTGGCACAAAAGCCCATGTTGACTTTCGGGATGAAATCACAGCTCTGCAGCTTCTATTTTTAGTATCCTCCTAATGGCAGACCTGGACAGTTTCTCTGTCTGTGCTGATAAAGGCTGGCTGGTGTTCATCTGGTCAGAGCCAGCAGGTGGTGCTGTGGCAGTGTTCGCTCTCAGCCTCCCTCCCTCGCTCCGTCGCTCCCTCGCTCCCAGTATTGATTGGCAGATGCAGATGCGAGGCTCCGCTCAGCAGAATATCAATGTTGACTTCACAGGGGGAGCTGCAGATTTGGTGTTCAGTATTGAACTTGTGTGTTTTCTCAAAAAGCCCCGCTGCTGCGCAGGAGCCAGGGGCCACACTCCATGTCAAACCATACTTCCTCTCCGAGAAACAGACATTTTACAACTCAGGCTGAAAAATGAGAGTGGAGGGGGCAGCGTACGTTTTATTTCTGCATCATACACAGCCTGAAAATCCAAAAGCAGAGGTCACCCGCTCTTTGTCTGTTAAAGCATATCGTTCACCTTAGTTCAAACTCTCTGAGGTCAGGAGTTTTTAAAAAATCATAATTTTCTCTTTTGTTGTCTTTCCACAGCTGGACATTTTATGCAACGAGGAAATTTTGGGAAAGGACCACACTTTGAAATTTGTTGTTGTCACAAGATGGAGATTTAAGGTAAGCCATGATTCAAAAACACAAATAATGTCATTTAATGTGGTGATAGTTTGTTTTACTGCCTATGAAGAAATTTAGTCTCTGATGACATGTTAATGCATCTAAGCGATTCTGATTTGCTTGATATGATTTTATTAATTTCACGCAGACATGCTATGCTTATGATACAATATGATATGATACAATACAATACAATACCTCAGTTTGCACCGAAATTTATTTTGCATCCTCAGACGGCTTCGCTCATGAAGTTCACACACAAATTGTAATTATAATTACACAAACAGTAAATGCCCATAAAAAGACACTAAACAGTCATGACCGTGGAAAAACATGACGTGATATCCTCAGACTCAGGTCTTAATAAGCACTGACTTAGGTTCAGCAACAGGATAGACCAGTGTATGAATTTAATTTTTCGCTTGTTGCGTGTAAACGTAGGGACTTCGCCTGTTTTAGGGCAAACGTTGGTATTCTCCATTTTTAACATGCGAGGGGTCAGCAGAAATGCTGTAAGCAAGACTGAGCATGCTCTTTTGTGGGTCGCCTGATAGAAGTGGCCGATAAAAGTGAAGAGTACTCATACAACAGCTCACGCTGAGGTTGTGTTTGTGTTTCCCCTCAGAAATCCCCCCTCCTGCTCCATTACAGACCCAAGATGGATCTGCTGTAGCTAAAACGGACACAACGGTTGTTTTTCTTTTTTTGGGGGGGGGGCCCAGTGGCCGCGGACTGTGCCGAAACCTTTTTATTTATGCAAAGACGATCAACCAACACCAAGCAAACACCCGACAGTAAAAGTCAACACAAGCCAGCAAATCGGGATCTAAAGAGAGCGAGGGGGCGACTACAACAAAAAACTGGCAACCTCCAGCACAGATACGGCAACACTGGTGTGTTTTTAGGAACTTAAACAACCATGTTTTTGTCCGCTACATCCTAGATATGTGAACAAAATGAAAAAGAAAAAAAAAACTAATGGAGAGAAAGCATATATTTATACTTTTGTACAGAAGAGACACATGGAACCAAGACACTACTGGTGCTCTGTTTACAAACAAGATGTCGGGAATCACGTCTTTTTGAGCTTCATGCAGATTCATCCTCCTGAGACAATGACTGAGACGACAGGAGGACATTTTCTTTTGATAAAGTGTTTTTTCTTTTCTTCAACAATACACTCGACACGTCTTGGGAGCACAGAAAGTATATGGAAAAAGTTATATAACAGGCATCAACTTAAGCTGTTTATCAAGTAAATTGTCTCTGAATCTTTTTTTTAATTATTATTTTCATTTGTTGGCTTTGTCTAATTTGCTATTGGGTTCTTGATGATTGTCAATTGTGAATAGGCTAAAAAAATTTGTGTAGTAATTTATGTTCTATATACCAATATTGTACATAAAATGTCATTACAGAGAGAGAGAAACTGAAGAGAGTAAGAGAGACTTTA
This sequence comes from Plectropomus leopardus, assembly GCF_008729295.1. Classification (NCBI taxonomy): domain Eukaryota; kingdom Metazoa; phylum Chordata; class Actinopteri; order Perciformes; family Serranidae; genus Plectropomus; species Plectropomus leopardus. The sequence continues at coordinate 31,827,005 of NC_056471.1, forward strand.
GACTGTTAAAAAAAAGAAGAGTGGATCCCAGAAGTGCTATCTATATGTTGGGCGATAAATTAGGATTTTTAAAGACAGACTCACTATCAGTATCAAAATATATAGATGCATCTTTATGTTGTCTGAGGAAGACACAAAACAGATATATCAAATCCTCTGCCATTTGTGTGTATGTGGGGTCTGAGTATGTTACATTACAAAACTTTAAAAAGAAAGCTTCCCCCCACCTCCCCATGCTCCTCATCTCACCCGCCTTCCATGGAAAACAGTCACTGTTGTCCTTTTTTTTGTTTGTTTTGACATCATTATCAACCAATTCTGTCTTAACAATATTCCTAAACAAAACACTTATGTTAAAAAAATGCCTGCAAGACATAAAAATGCAATATTTGGACAGAGAGCTTGTTCATATTTATAGATTTCAATCTCACATCGTGCAGTCCTTAACATCCATGCATCTGTCTCTGCAGTCTTTGAGCAGCACCAGGCAGGCAAATACTGATACACCCACATGTTTACAGCTTTGAGTTGAGCTGCTAGCAGCAGATGTTGTTTGCACCCTGCACCCTTTTACCATGCATTACCTTCTGCTACGCTCTCACTGCAAAACCAACCCAGTCGCCAGAAAAACACGTTGGAAATATATGTTTTGCACACCACAGATACATTTGCACGTTATTCTGTAATGTTACATTTTTATCAATGCTGTTGTTAATGTGTGGTCATATGTAGACACCACTTGGATAATGTTAGGAAAAGAAAATGTTTTGGCTTAAATTATCCAGTTTTGAGGACACAATTCCCACTGGAAACAAAGCAATGTCTTGTTTAAAAAAAAGCAACTTCTTTATCCCTGCTGAAAAAAAAACAATGGGACGCTAAAAACACCCATGTTTTGGGGATGAAAAGATGCTGGAAAAACAGCCACAGGTTGCTAAAACCCCAAATTGTGGGGAGCTAAAAAGCCACAGGAAAGACGGTGACAGGCCCCTTCAGTTTTCAGGGGATGAGAAAGCTGCTGTAAATACAGCCATGGATCCCTGAAAAACACACACATTTGGTGGCAATAAAACAGCTAGAAAAGCCACTCTACAAGTACTCATGGTTGCTAAACAACACAGATTTGGGGACTGAAAAGCTGCTGGAAAAGCAGCCAAGGGTCACTAAAAACACCCATGTTTAAAGGATGAAAAGATGCTAGAAAAAAAGGCCAGTGGTCGCTAAAGAACACAGTAGCAGTAGGAAAATAATCAAAGTTCAGGAAGAAACACCTGCGCTTTTGGGAACCACCCACGTTTGCTGCGCTAAAAAGCTGTTGGAAATACAGGGATGGGTCCCTAAAAACAGTGTTTGGGTGCTAAAAATACAAACAGCTCTGTTGTTTGTTGGTCTTAAATAGATGTCACACCATCCACCGTCCTCTCTACCTCCTCCTGTCAAAGTCAGCTGATGTATTAGGTCACTTTAGAAACGTTAGGCTGTCTGAAACAAGTAAATGCAAAGTATTCGTGGTTTGCAGAAACATACAATGCCAACATTTTGGCTGAGTGACTGAGCTGGCAAAACCCTCGAAGCTGCAACAGAAATGATTTCTGTAACTTGTAAAAATACACAAGTCTCATTAACACCCTCAACGACAAAGTGGAGCTGCAACAGAATAGAGCATCTTATCTCAAATTTAATTTTGAATTATGGACATTTTCTCGCCCACAGTAGGTGAATTTGTAAGTTAAGAGCAAAATATGGCAAACTGCAAGCTTTCTCTTCAGAGCTGGACTCCCTCAGTATGACACAGAGGGCCGGTTTGTTCGACATGAGTGCAGATTACTGACGTCACATTGTTGTATTTATGGGGTATTTTTCAGTTACTTCTCACTGCCAGTTGGAGCTACAAATGTGCAAAGTTGCACTGAAAACTTCTGAAAGTCAAATGGATGTTTTTGTCACAAAATCAGTACAAAACTTGGATTTTTTTTTTTTTTTGCAGCCAGTGTTCAATATTGTCAACTTCACAAACGACACAAATTTACGAGTATTTTTGAGAAATAACTCGCAAAATCAGGTTTCGCACAGGGAGGGTTTTTGAGCATTTTGATAATGAAATTCTGAATAAAATGACTACTGTTTGGTCATTTGGTGCTTCTAAATGTGTGTTTCTAATCCTGAGGAGGATTGTTCCTCGGGAACATGCTGTTCTTTAACTGTGTGACGCAGCAAACCAATGTTCTGTTCAACCACAACATGTCTTTACTCTCAACATTCAAACTGCTAAACTGTCTTTAACGTTACCACGACTGGATCCCTGAACGCCGTGTCAGACCTCAAGTAGTATTACCTCACTGACCTGTCTGTAACTAAACAATTATTCACCCTTTGCATTATATCTGCCCACTACAAGCTGTCGTGTCTTTGTGTTCATATGCAGGGTTCCTATGCACCTGTAGGCTCCAAAAGTCTGAAAAAAATATGTGAATTTGACAACTTTTTTGAAACTGTTTAACAAGTGTAAGAGGAATGATACACAGACATTAGCTGGAAATTCTCTTATCATTGCCAATATTGTGGTGTTTGCAGTTTTGCATCATCATCTTCAGACAAAGTCAGTTGTTTTATTGTACATCTGTTGTAGATACATGGACACTATTCACTATTAATGGTAATGCCCCCACCCCAATGTGAAAGGATGTGATATGTTAGGGGCAGGGGGGGGGGGGGATAGCCGTAACTACCATGCAAAGAGTTGTTGTGTGGCTTTCTGCACAGAAAAATAAACTCAAAAATCCAGAGTTAAAGGGTATTTTTCAACTGGGACTGGTTCAGTTATTAGAAGTTTCTGACAAAATTATGGAAAGGATCCCTGCAGAGATAGACCTTTTTGTTTCGATTTAACCAGAAACGGCCCCAAAATCACTGCCACTGAACGTACCTGCCTCCATTTATATAAGCACGTATTTTATCCACGTAAAACACACTTTGTTCAAAGTTAAACAAGCTAAACTAAAAAAATCAATGTCTTGGTTCGTCTTCTCACTGTTCCAACAAACAATAACTCTGGTTGAAATTTAACCCTTAATTCACCCATTTAGATGTGAAAATACACTTGCTCTATGCATGCTAAAACATTGATTATTTAAATGGACTATTTCAGGCAGTTTCTTGTTAAACAAAAGATGTAGGCACTTGAATGTTTTCCCCTCTCTCCAAGTCCCCTCCTGAACTACAACTAGACACGGGCTGTGTCTGTAATATTTAGATTGAAAATCTGGAGAATTTAGGAATTGAAAATGGATAAATGCATAGGAACCCTGCCCCATAAGGACCTATGACGTGTGTTCAAATGGACGTTTTTATAGCCTACAGGTCTGTACCTAACCAGCTCAACCAAAACTCCTCCTGCAGTCTTTGATATCATCTCTGTGCATTATGGTAGCCTTTGTGTGTCAAGACCCTTTATCCACCTTTGTAAAGAGTTCATTGTTTTTGGTTTTTATTTCAAAATCACATGTATTAAAAAAAGGTTAAAACAAGTTGCACCAGGTTCTTGGACCCTGGTTTACCTGCTGACAGGTTGAGATGAAAATCAGAGTGTAAAAACATAATTTGCAGCACAAAAATTCTGCATTTGCAATTACTTTGAGTCTTGTGATTTCTCATTTTTCTCTTCCCGTTTATTTCTCTAAGCATCCGTGATTGTTGTGATTGTACTCTTGCAACAGCTGACAACTCTTTTGATGAGCAGAAGCAGACAAAAAAAAAAAAACTCAATCAGAAAGTAAAATTAAGCTGTTTTTACTTTTAAAATGATTGAAAACCAAAAACAATGAGCCCTAACAGCTTGTCAGTACATGGAAAAGTATTGTGTTAGAACTTCCCCACAACAATAATGTAATAATGTGCGCTTTTATGTCTTTGTAAGTGCAGACTTGGTGTTTTAAAGGCGTATACACAGGTTATATCATAGAAGGCAACTGTCAAGTAAATTTAAAGACACTGAGGTCGACGTCACAGTGATCTGGTTTTCCGTTTTGTGAAGATGCCCCCTGATTTCAGCCATCCCACGTTATTTTGCCCTTCAGCTGTGTGTAACTTGTTCTTTGCCTCTTCATGTTCTCGTGCCGTCACCTTGTGGTTCTGCAGCCTGTTTATGCCGAAATCTCTTAAAATGTACATAAGCTTTTTCCTCAGGTGATTAAGCTGTAAAACACCCGACACAAGGTGCTACGATAACGATTAACGACTACAAACAGAAACTAATGTTATCAACACTCAACATTTCTGTATTTTGCAGAGCACTGCTGACACTGTGTTGTATTGATTGGAGGAACCGGCATTGAAACAAAGGTTACATCTGGATGTGTGTTCACTTTTTTTCACCCATGTTGTCTGAGGTGGTTGCGTTCACACTGCTGCACCTTTATGTTTCCCAGCACAAGATTTTTACTCATTGCTGTGAAGAGAAAAACATTTTGTTTTCCTTTTTTTTTTATTAAGAAATCATTAAATAAGTCTAATAAAAGTACAACTGGTGACAAAAGTTTAAATACTTTACCTACATGGTGATTTTGACAAAAACCATTGCAAAAGAGAAGATGTGCACATAAAGTTTTTTGTTAAAAGGCCCTTTCACACCAAAAAATTCTGAACCAAGATGTCCTTTTTTTGCCACATTATACACATTTGATCTGGTTAGTTTCACATTGCAATGTCATGAGTGCCCTATACATGACAGAATTAATTCCTGTCATCGTCGACTACGTGAGCTTATCTCCCATCCTCTCATATCCCCTCTGTCTTGATAATAGTCGAAATCGATCGAAGTTGTCTTCTCCCCTCCCCATGTGCTATCACGGCTCAATTTGCTAGTTTTTCATGTACAAACTGCAGTGAATAACCAAACTGTATATATATTTTTTTACAGCGCTCCTAATAAATGGTTACACTCCAAAAATAGAAAATCTATCTGTGGCAGCACGTGTTTTATCTGTGGCGGGCCACCACAACTAAATGAATGTATGGTAAATCCTGACATTTGCCACCACTTTACAGCTTTACTGCTGACTCTGCTCTGATCGCACAAGGTGCTACACTACTGCTGTTACTGGATGATAGCCTGCCAAAACTTTATGTACTGGCCTGAAAGTCCAGACCATCCCAAACATTTTCACCTCAGAATTTTAGGGCATTTTTTGTCAAGATTGGGTAATTCGTTCTTCCCCTGTGACAACTCATTAACACTATGAGAGGTGTTTTTTAAATGTGTCTTTTGGACTTTACTTATATCATTTTTGCTATTTGGAATGGAAAACTTTCATGCTCAATATCTCAAAACTATAGAATACAGATAGAATCGAAATGTTTCACACCAAACCATAGTCTATGGGAGGTTTTACACCTGTAATTTTGGTTTGGTTAAAAATGAAAAGGCTCATTAATACTCCCTTTACGTATGAAAATAGATGTGTTCATTTCAGACATTGTAAACCTGACTGGCCTCATACTTCCAGCATCCTTTGTGTTGTGGACAGAGTCAGAAGTTTTAGAGAACGAAGAAGGCGACAGTGCAGCACGTTGTAATAATGTACCTTTTGATGGAGGCAGCATTGTAGACAGCGGCTGTATTGTCTATGAGGCCATTTAACACATACCAACATGTGCACGGGATTCATGTCACTTACGGATTCCCTCCGTTGCGCAATTTTTTAATATGTCTTCGTTGTCCTCTCGGTCTTGTCTCAGTTAGCTTGCGCTACACTGGCCCTACAATTTCCGGTGGTACTGCTCAGTTTTGTCCGTAAGCTTTCAGAAAATATGCACAAATACGGGTGAAATATGGACAAGTATGGAAAGAAGGCTCCATCAGTGTCCATTTATGTATCTAACGCTGAGCTTAAATGAGTCGCAAAAGTTGAAGACAAAACAACGTAGGTGTGAAAGGGCCCTAAGAAACCAGCAGTTACATTACATCCTTTTTTTCTCGTACTATCACGCAGTAGACACAAAAACACACTGAAATCTGATGTTAACACAAAAGGCCGCAGTGTGAACAAAACCTTTCATTTTGTCCATGTGAATTTTAAGCGTATTGTTTCAAGAACCCTGTGATCTGTGTGACCGAAGGGGAACCTGACGGAGAGGGTGATGCCACAGTGACGGTCTGATCTCTGGTGCTTCCTTTGGTGCTAACAACTCCTCGTTCAAACTTAAGATTTATACAGAACAGCACTGTGTCGCTCCCGTCGCCTTTTTCTCATGTCTTTGCACTGAACTCGTTTGTGCTCGTGTCCTTGGGTGTCTTTTCTTGTCAGAGCTGTCTCGCTGTGCAGATTCAGAAGGTGCTGCCCCCCCTCCTCCCCCCATTGTCATTAATTCATTGCGTTGTTTGGTTCACCCACTTGTCTAGGCTTGCTCTGGAGAGCAAATAGAGGGAATTTTAACAAATCATAGACTGTGACGGGGCTGATGCTGTGAAAATAAGAAAACTGGTGAGAAATTGGGTGTGCTAGCTGCAATTTCCTGCCTCTGAGAGAAACTCACACTTATTACAGGCTGCTCCGGTGAGATATTTGCACCTTCTCAGAGTCCGATTGAGACCTGCCTAAAAAAATTGAAGATTATGATATTTCCAAAGTTCTCCTGAGCGCCTCATGCCCGCAGCGTGTGCATGAATACTGCTGGCTGCATCTTCCACCTCCTGTGCACCAGGATGGGTAGATGTTTGCACTTTTTTATCTGCACCAACATTGAGACATCAGTGCAGTTACGCCTTGTGGCGAAGCGAAGAGGCTTACAGGAAGCTCTCCTCTGCCTCGCTGAGTCGATACCGAAAGGTCTCCGGCGTGGAGGGGAGTCCGTGATTCGTCAGAGCTCTCTGCCTCATGTTCTCCGCTCTGACCTTGAACACCTGTCAGCCTGTTTGTTATCTCTTGAGAGAATCTGCACGAGCCTCAGAGGCGAGCTGCATGAAATTTTGTTTCGAGGCGCCACCACCATGACGTGAAGTAAACAATTTATTCTTCTATGTGCACAGCCTCCTTGACGTCTCAGAAAGCTTGTGCTCTAAAGGCAGCAGCATTCATTTCAAGCTTGTTGGCAGCCGAATCATTCTTGGCAACTTAAAATGGCTCTTCTCTGCTCACTCCGCTGTAATAAGTATCCACTCTGGGAGTGTGATAGCTTTCTTTGTTGCCCAGCTCACATTCTCCCTTATTTCTGAGTTCTCTGTGAAGCTCGGTAATCTCACAGGCGGGCTTTGTGCGTGGAAAAGAAGGAGACCTCGAGGGTCACTCCAATGGCTCCACGGACTGAGACAAACTCCAAAAGACGTACATAGTCTGGCCACGGTGGCGCTGCACTGCACCGCTGCAGCTGATGCCGCCTGTAAGAGCCGCTCGGCTCTGAAAAGCAGCGCACTCGAGTGCACTGAATCACGTCGCCGCGGGTGGTGCAGTTTGAAGAGCAAACGACTGGTTAAATTATGGATTGTTTTGCCACATCACGATTGTGACTGTTGCTTTTAGAGATTGTTCACTGGTGGCAGGATCGGCAAGTCCTTTTTCAAAGACACACTGGTTAACAGCGACTCTTTTGTGTGTGTGTGGGATTCACGGTAAAATCTGACAAGTCGATCTTGTTAAAATAATTGTGGAAACTGACTGCGTTGAGAAAGGAAAGTAAATATAACAATGAATCCTGATTTGTGTTTAGGCCTACTTTATGCCCAAGTGTTAAGTTTACTTGAAATGTAGCTGTATTTACTTAATTTTGTGAAGTTGTTGCAACTTAAAAAGAACGAGGTGATTTCACTTGCCATTTTTAAGTGTTAGCAACTTCAATAAACCAAGTTAGACTTAACTTGATTTTGCTAATAATAATATAATATAAGATCAATAATTGTATTTACTTAAAATTTTCAATGCAATCATTTTCCTAGATTTTTATAAAAAAAAAAATCTTGTCTGATTTTACTGTGTTACCAAACCTCACAGTGGCATGCCCCCATGAGCCATAGCAGATGTCATCAGTAAATCTGTCCATTTTTTTAATTAATGTTATTTATTTATGCTGAAAAAGTGACTTCTGCAGTAGTTTTGAATTTCTGAAGTGAGATTTGCTCTCATGTTTTGCTCAAAAATTTGTATTTCTCTCTCTCTTTTTTTGTGAAACCTCCAAAACTCAAGATGGCTTAAATTATGGATATCTGATTGAATTCCCTTTTTTTTTGGTATTATTCCAAGCGTGTTAATGTCTACGCAATGCTCCGTCTGTGTATAACAAACACATAGGTGTCTTCTTTTTTTAGATCAAGCGCAAAAAAAAGAAAAAAAAAGAAATTATGTGAATCTGGCAATGTGGTTATTGTATTTGCAAGGAAGATGTGCAATATACGGTTCTCAGATGGTTCCAGGTTTCAGCATAAAACTCCAATATTTTACTTTTGTTTGTTTTTTCCAGTCAGTTCCTCAGGTCACTAAATGCCTTCTGGTCCTGAGGGTGACCAGGAAATCTCAGAACATACACTAATGCACCCGAAAATACAAAACGACTGGATTTTATTTTAGTCTTGTCTCTCTCTCTTTTCTTTTTCTCCAGTTTTTTTTCTGTGACAATTTTCTCTTGTATTTTTATTTTCAGGTTAACACAGGCACTTCTTCAGGTGTCCTTTTCCTTGCCTCCTTTTGTATTATTGTTATTTATTGCACATGTAATGAACTGGTTTCCATTGCCACATTGAATTTAAGGAGTTTTTGGTCTAGAATGGGGCTGGAATTTCTTACGTACAAAACTACAGAAGCTTTTTGTCAAAACCTAAGTGTGTATTTCATCAATAAATGCCTTTAAAAGTGTTCCTGATGCTGCAGTCACTCCTTTCTTTGACCATGATCACTAAAAAGTCTTGTAAGGCATCAAATTCATTCATCTAAAATCATGTTTTCATTGGTGTTAAAGTTTTAAATTCATCTTTCAAAGGTTTTTAAAATTTCAAATTGAAGTCACACAGATCATGATAGTGGAACCAAAAATACTCATTTTGTTCCCAGTTTGGATGCTCATAGCAGAGGAGCCACTGTGCTAACCACTAACACCCTGTGTGATATGAGAGTGAAATTTCAACAAAAAACTGGCTATTTAACCTAAATTTCATAGCATGTTTGAAACTGGCACAAGGCAATGTGTTCAAGGCTCAGTATATTTTATTCAAAAAGTTCATGTTTATAACCTATTACCACTGCCAATTGCATTTATGTTTCAAAAATCAGACAAGTCTTCTTCTTTTGTGTTATTACCAGACAAAGCATGTTGGTATCAAACATTTGAACTGCCAAAGGCTTTTTGACCAGGAAACCAGGGCGACTCTAACAGCATGCTATATGGAACAGCGCCATGAAGCCTGTGCAATAAGCTTGTAATAAATACCACATTGATAAAGGTTCTAATTTTTGTTGAGTATTTGCCAAAATCATACAATGAGTCAACACGTCACGGTCAACAGCGTCTGAAGCAACAGTATAAACAGACTTATGATTATATGCATGAACATAAATGGCCATCTTTAATCCCCTCCACGGTGCCACCGATACTCGATTATTTATTTGAAATGATAAATAAAGACTTCATTTCATACTGATAGCCCCTCCTGCGGCGCAGAAACAGAGGTTTTATTCGCCGCTCGCAGTTTGAGGAGAAATGACTCTCAGAAGACAACAGGATGCAATGTGCTGTTTGTTTTCGCAGGACCATTAGATGGCAGCTATTTCAGTCAGTATCTGTGGGCGGAGTGCTCAGATGTGTGAAATGAGAAGAGGAAAAGCGTATTATTGACTCATTAACCAAGTCTGGGGTGTGGAGACTGTAGAGCCGTCTTTTATTTTACATCACAGGTGTTTTGCCACATGGTGTTTGAACACCATCAGGGGCAGCGAGAGTCAAGCTCAGGGCAGGGAATCAGGATGGGACACTAAAAAAGGGGGTTTTAATGACGTGATCCTGTGGTTTTCAATCTTTTTAAGTCATGACTGTGTCTGCTTGTCACTATTCATGATATTGTTTCAAATAATTTTTTGAAGCTTGAAGATGTAAACTGTTCAGACTTCTCCATCTATCCAAAATAACAAAAACTTCATATTTATGACCCAATTAAAGACACGTCTTCACTAAGAGCTAATGGACTTAGGGGCTGAGATTCACAAACAGGGTTGTGGTAGCCTAATTTTAATTACAGATTTGAGGTACTCTATTTTGTGTAAATTTGTAATTTGAAAAATCATCATTGGAAAAGAAATATCAGATAAATATAGTGTAGAACTGTAGCCTGTAGTGTTTTCCTCAAATGGAGTACAAGCAGAAAATTTGCAGAAATTTGTCCTTTTATTAATTAAAAGGTTGGCTATATAACTAGTAAACAAACAGTATGTATACGTTTACTTGTATACTTCAAAGTATATTTTCATAAACTAAATGTAGGCTTGAGAATGTGATTAGTACACTTTTAGTATAGTTCATGGTATAGCTGCAGTACAAATTAAAACTTAAAATGTAAAATACTTTTGGACTTCATGTTTACTGCTCTTACATTTTGAGTATACTTTTAAGTATATTAATGTAATCAAAAAAGCAGGCCAATTTAGTCCCAAGAAGTATTTAGGTAGCACACTTACAAGTATACTAGCACATTGATATTAGTATGTCTACTACATAAGGTATATTTGAGAAATACTTAACTTAAGTGTACTTAATAAAATGAACTGGCTTTGCTTTTTACTGTTACCCAAATAACATTTTAAAATGCAGGACCCGTATTGCTATGAAGTATTTAGGGATTTTAAAACTTCTTCCACCACTGCACTAGTTATAGTTGTCTCTCGGGACCACCAGTGCTCAAGTTTCCTTTCACAGCTTTCAAACTAAACTCAGCAGACATGCAGCCAGTGAGTCCATATTTTTGGGGTGATCCTAATTGGTACAACTTTCCTTAAATGGCCTCTTCCACGTCATGTGAACATGCTGACAGCTGTGGGGTTACAGCAGATCAGGGGAAGTCTGAGCCAGCACCGTGGAGGAACAAGATCTCCCTCGTACGGGCCGACCCGTTGGATGTGGTTCGATGCCAGCAGGAGGTAAGTGGAGGGATCAGCAAGTGTCACGGCTTTTTTTTTTTTTCTAGAGCTCCAGCGCCCAATTCTCTTGATGTGCCTAGACAGCCATGGGTGGAATGACAGCGAGAGCAGCCCTGTGCTGCATGATATGCTCAGTGCTGCTGGTTTTGACAGCGGCTTCGCCGTCCGTCTCCCCTCTCGCCTCGACTGAAAAATCAAAGCCTGCCATCTACACTTAGCGCGGCTACTGCGAGTCAGTTAGGATCAGACCTTGTCAGTATATCAGCCCCATGAAACACGGGATCTCAAACTTTGGTCATTGTTATTAAATCAGAATAAGTTTGAACATTACAGTGAGTGTAATATGACAGTCACTGGATGATACTGCATTCAGCCACAAAATGTAATGTTTGGAGTTTGAGAAGATGGGACCTCAGAGAGGAAAACCTTACTGGAGTTTTATCTTCCTGTCTTTAAAAAATTTATTTCTTTTCATTTACTTCCAATTTTTTTCCTTTTATGGATTTGGTGATATTGTTGCTGCAGGTTATTACTGCTCTGTGTGACGCAGGGCAGAGAGACCAGCAGAGAAAGAAAAGGTCAATAATTTATCAGCCGAGACACAGAGGTGGCAACACAAAAAAATATCTTCCAGCTCCAGCAGGAAGACACTTTGGTGCCACAGAAGAAAATGTCTTTTTTATTGTGTTTCTGACATTGTGCAAGCATTTATTGGCTTACTTAGGCCTTGTTCCTTCTTGCATATCCAGACTGTATCTGGACTGATGTTAGAAAGTCTGAACAGCAAAAAAAAGAAGAAAAAAAAACGCATGAAGTGCGATTTTTTTCAAATCAGATCTAAACCACATTTGTTGGTGGTCTGAGACGCAAATCCAATCTGATTCCCACAGATGTGCCTCAGTCCAGATGCTCAGATCATTAGTATAAACCCAACCATAACCTCTTTGCCCTAACTGCGCCCGCCTGAACGTTGTTGTGACAAGTATCGGCGAAATCATCGAAGAGCAGAACAAACCGAAACACTAAGTCGCTGAGTTTGTCTGGTACAATAAATGCTATACAGATTTCTTTTAATAGATTCATTTTCATTTGCATTTACTTTTTTCCCCTCATTTATTTTGATTTGTTTAATGTGTGGCGCTATTTTTATTTTAAGATTTGTAATATATCACATTGACTTTTGCACTTTTTACAATGCATTATACTAGGAAAATGTTTTTTTTGTAATGAATTGATTAATGTAACATTTCTGTATAACTAATCTTATTTTAGTATTTCTTAGTGTGACAGTTAAAAGGGTTTCTGGTTCTTTATATTATGGTAGTTGCTGGCGGTGTCACAAGCTACTGTTCCACGTGGAAAAGTCTGAAGCACAGACTGCATAAAATAATGGTCAAAACTACATGGACATGTATCATCTATTGGTGTTTTGGATTCCTGATTTAAAACTTAGAGTTCTGCATTTCGACCATCACCGTATTGTTTTTTTAGAGCCAGAGGTGAACATACTTGTGCAAGAGGTTCGAGCTGTAGCAAGAAATCAAAAAAGACACGAGAAAAGACATTTCCATGAGGAGACACATTTGGCTTCTGCATCAGAAAATCAGTTATTCTTATTTTAGCAGAGAAACAGCTGTGTGTGTGTGTGTGTGTGCGCGTGTGTGTGTTTGAAGTTCTTAAATCACCATCAGAGTCAAAATGTGCACACTGTGATCCATGTCGACTGGATTTAAGACTGCAGATGGTGTCAACAGTCATGATCTGGGAGTAACGACACTCAGAGGAGCATCTCCCAAAGCCCGGTATTAACTGTCACCATGGCAACGGCTGTCAACCTCCGCCCAACAAAAACCCTACACACACACACACACACACACAGAAAGGATGGAGGGCACATTCACCGCCGCGCCAATTAGCAGCCTCACAGAAGGAGGTAAACTGTGGTGTGACTCTGTGTAAACATTACAGCCTCCGCTGAGACGCATGCAGACTGCACTTACTGGATATACGATGGATGCTATATGAGCGGTGAGAGACCGCGGAGGTTTATCGCTCTGAAAAACTAACCTGCACTCACTGCAGCTGGCTACAGGCCAACTACAGCACGTTTTGGGATAAGAAAGTTCGATGTTTCCTGTTTCACACTCTTAAGTAATACCAACATACACTCGCAGCGAGTTCAGCACTCAACAAAACTCAAGTTTGTCTTGTAAGATCTGTTCCTAACAAGACTGCCAATACTTTAAACCTCATGCGCACACAGACACAAAAGCCAAACTGACACTGAACGTAAGAGTTCTCAACTTTGGAAATAAAAAATCTTTTTTGCAAAACTAACAACCATGTACAGTCTTCATCAACAGATAACGTTTTGGCGTAAGTGTGCGGCACCAAATAGGCACCTTTCGCTGCACATGAAACGCCGCTGAGAATGCCGCCAGAGAGAAGCGGTCATGCTGTTAATACACGCCGGCGAACAGCCAGATGACACTTTCTTTGGCGATATGATACACAGACGGGAGGTGTCACTTGCATGCGGCGTAATCCCAACATGTGCTTGTGTTGACATCACAGTAGTGATGTACCATAACATAAACAGCAGACACAGGAGGATACCTGGAGCGTAATATGTAGACGCAGAAGTCCCCTGCAAAGCGGCAACATGTGACGAGTAGGGATGAGAACGTGTTGGATCAGCTTAGCTTTCAGCGATAAAAAGGGTCATTGTCCTCTCTTATCTGGCCACGCGACCACCTTCACACGCCACTTTTGATTTATTGAGGCAGTTGGGGTGGTCTGCCCTTTGCATTTACTTTGTTTACTCCCATTTAATGAGGTTTGGAAAATTAGCAGTTGTATTTTGGTTTATTTTCTTTCCATCAGGTTAAATCGGTTGCTTATGAAGTTTTGGGTGTTGGTCCTCCTTAAAGTCTGACAAGGATTTTAGTTTGATCATCCAAGATTGCAAATAAACAAGATGCACATTCAGTCATCTGTCTCTGTGGCTGCTCGGGACGTGGAAAAGATGGTGGGCGTGTTACATTTTGTGTCTCAGTCACTCCTGGGCGGAGCACAATACGAGTCATTTGCATTTTAAAAAAATAAATAAAGGATTCTTCCTGTCCAGATTTGTCCATGTGGCACTTTTTGCACCAACTGAAATCTAATCCAACCATTGAAAACTGTTTCTGGTTGCAGATGTATGAAACCTCCTCCACAGTGAACAGGAGCCAATTCTCATTTCAGGAGTTGTGGGATTTCTCTCTTTAACCTCTCTGTTACTGGACTGTGTCTCAGAGTCACCTCGACGCTATCGTGGCCCCTGGAGGCCGATAGGAAACTATAGACTTTTTGGTAAGTGAGACACACACACACACACACACACACACACACACACACACACACACACACACACCTGGCCTCCCACTGTACTCCTCTTAATTCAACTCTCAGCAGGTTTCTCTGCTGTCAGACCTCCTGAGATTTAAACAAACGTTTTTTTGTATGAATGGGCTCGTTAGCTCCGCTCAGCTGTCAGTCTCAGTGTGTTAAACTGAGGCCACAGTGACAAAATGGCATTATATTATATTATATTATACATCAAAATAATACAGACAACAGTTTTATAAACTCAGTCAACATGTCATGTTCTCACATCTAAAGTATTTTATTTCAGTGGCAGGTTTGTTCCTTTACCAGCTGGATCAATATCAGTTTACTTGTGCCACATTCAGACACCTTTCACAAGTATTTACACCTCTGATATTGACAAAATGTGTTTGATTTCTTTCAAAAATACATGAAATAAAGCAGCAAGATGATTCGCAAAAAAATAAGTAAAGGTGACAAGGAAATTACCTGAAAATCAGCTGGAGAGGATTAGTAGATGTAGTCAAAAAATGAGGGAAAAATGTCCAGAGAACTATATTTATAAATCTCTTCATTATGTATTTAAAATTATGTTACAGAAAAAAAAAAGATTTTTCAGTACTCAACGCTTATTTTCAGGTAATTTTCTTGCAACTTTTGAATAATTTCTTTCTGATTTTGCAGGCATTTTTGGTTTACTTTGTCGCTCTCTTCTCATGTTTTTGAAATAAATCAAGTCAATTTCCTCATGTTTCACAGGATTAAAGCTCTCATATATATATATATATATATATATATATATATATATATATATATATATATATATATATATATATATATATATATATATAAGCAATTTTGTTACAAAAAAACTTTTACAAAAAAACAAAAATTAAAATCTTTTAAAAATGTAATAAAAATTAAATGAATAAATATTTTCAGGTAGTTTTTTGTGTACTTTTTCTCTCATTTCTTCCAGTCAAGCTGGTTTGCTCAGATTTAAAAGGATTAAATAATGCAAATATACCTCTACTTTTCATATATTGTCCAGTACAAGATGACTGGAGGACATATAAAAACACCAGTGTCATCCACACAAATACATACATCATCGTTCCTCCAACAGTTTCTTGGGAGGAGAGAGACTCTCTGTTTCCCACCGAAGAACACAGTCTCTCTTTCAGCGCCATAATCCTCCCTCAGGCTGCTTCCTCCTCAGGTTGTTTGTACGAGGTGGAAGACGTCAATGCAAAGAATCAGCTCCTTCACTTCCTCTATTGACTGTGTGCTCCTTACAACTCCTCATCGATCTGCTCCTCACTGACCTCATCTGATCTGCTCCTCCGCGCCTCTGCTTTCCTATTGGCTCCACTTTCTAAAAAGAGTCTTTTGCTCAGCTGGTCCGGAAACAACACGACATTAACATTATTATAGTATTTGACTGATTGATCAGCCTGCCTTGATCATTTCTCCAACCACAGCAAGAAAAATAAGTTCTTGCTCTAGATTTTTTAGGAGCGGCAATTAAGTTAAATTACAACCAAAAATTCAGAAAATTACAGCATCTGAGAAATTACACGCCCTGATAGCTGTGATTTCCACAGACTCCGATCATTTTTCTCCTCTAGGCTGCTGTAAAATCAGTCTGAGGAGGTGATTATGATGGAAACATGCAAACGACACACAGACATTTAAAATAGTGGGCGACACTCACAGCAACGTTCCAGCGGCCAAATTCACACCCTTAACTTTACATTATCAAAACGTAACCTTTAAAATTCTCTCTTTATAACATCAAAATGAAATAAAAATCTACAAACTGACAATTTCAGATGAATGTTTGATCTTTGCTCGCTACACTTAACCCTTTAACATCTGGATCGACATTAGTTTACATGTGCTACATTCAGACTCCTTTTACTAGCAGTTAAATCTCTGTTCATTTCTTTTACAAAAGTGCACACTAATAAGCAACTCAGCAAAAAATGTCCTGCATATACTGTATATCATAGTGTTTAACAGCCGATATATATGTGTGTGTGTGTGTGTATCTAGGATATTTTGATAGGGCCTATATATATATAGTAAAATGCATGTGTCTTACAGTTTGATCATATTAGCATGCGGATGTTAGCATTTAGCTCAAAGCTCTGTGCACATGTACTGCCTCTTAGACCAGCTAATGTGGATCTTAGTCTTGCTAAAATTTTGGGATCTGGACTGTAATTTAACTGTATTTCATAGAGTTGAAGAGTTTGGTCTGGATCAATTTATGACAGCTTTGTGGCAAATCTTAGATTTAAAACTAAACCCATATCTGAATCTAAATCTTAACCTCAAATTTAAGTTTTATTCTGAAAATCTCCAAAGACAGTCTTACAAAATTACCTCACTTCACAGAAAATGAGCTCACATTAGGGTGCCTTGAATTCAAATAGTCTCTCTTTGTCAGTTACAGCAGCTCCTCTGGCTGGTCTGCTCGGGATGAAGTGAAGATTCATTTTCCCCATTTCTTTGCTGCTTTTGATGGATTGTGAATGCCTCACTTTGAGGATTATTTCTGCTGAATGTCCTTCACATATTACAATCAACCAGACATGAAGACTGTTTATTGATTTCAAACAGACATACGTTAAGAAGAATTGCTGCCCTTTGATTTCATTCATAGTCAAATGTCTCATGACCTCTCACACCTATTTAACATTAAGTTTTGCTAATATCCTGATCCATTTGGCTGCTTTGTTTGAATTCAATCTACTCATTTTGAATTTCAATCTACTTTGGGATAAATTCTCAAAAGTCAAAATAAATAAAGAAATAAATTGGTGTATATAAAACATTGGAATCATATGGTTTAATGCATTTAGCAGCTTCAGGTCTGTTACTCTTGCTGCGCCGGCCTTTGTGGCAAGATTTTGATCAAATGGTTTCCTTTGAAAGTAGGAGAAGCAATTTTCTCCACACTGCAATTTAGAGAGCGGGACGCACAAACAATCGAAGTTGAAGTGGAGAGGAGAAAACAAGGGAAATCTCGCCCTTGCTGCGATTTCAAGCACGTACGCTGAAAGCAGGGAAATATTCCCTCCTCTTCAGCGCTGAGGAGAACAAGAGCCCATAAACAGGCAGGAGCATTTATGTGGTTTCTCAAGGGACCCTGCTCGACATTGACATCATGGGAGGCTCCATTAAGCTGCTTTTTAATCACCCAGGTGCAAAGGAAGTGAAGCAGCTCCCTGCAGGGATTTCCAAAAAAACACAAATAAGTCAGAGCACCTCGTAGAGCTGAATGTGTGGTCCTGCTGAGTCTAAAATGTAGACGAGGCACGGTTGTGGGTTCAAGGCTTCATTTGAAGTTTCTTCTGCTTGTGGGGACGACAGTAACGGGGTGATTAGCTTAGAAACAAAGTTGTATAACCCAAACATTGATGTTGATTCCTTCCATCACCATCACTTCCTGCTGTCATATTCATCCTTTATCCTTTCATTCTCTCCCATCGTTCATTTTACAATAAAGGATCACAACAAAAGTTTTATTAAAGAAAACACAACTGTTGCACCAGACCGTTTGTAAGCGATCCGCTCGGCCGAATGCATTGTGGGGAAGCTCTGATAGGGACTCCGCTGAAGCAGTCAGGCACAACCAACCCCCCACAGGATGCATGGTGAGGTGAGGAGGAGAGGAAGAGGTGGGACCATAGACTGTATTATTAATGAGAAGTTGGCGCTGTGGAGGAGTGAGGAGCAAAGAGTATGAGTGCGGACCAGGAGGGATGGGTTAGGTGCATGATGTGTTAAGAGACCTGGATACAGCACTGAAGGCGAGACCCAGTTCATGTGTACGAAAGTTACTCATGCCCCATCATGCTGCCTTCCATGTTGGTCCTTTTCTGCCCTCCATCATCCCTCCATCCATAAGACAAGGTGACTCTTGCAATAAAAAGGCTCCAACCCTCCATTATAGCACAGAGTAAAAAAAACCCAAAACCTCTGACATCCTGTCCCTGGAGGACACTATATTGATTTTGTCATGTTTCTCTCTCCCCTTGCTTTCACTCTATCCTCTGTCGCTCTCACTCACTCGTATGTATCTCTCAGTTGATCCGCTACCCTGTGTAACCCAAATAAAGGCACATTTATTCATGCCTTTTATGGTAGACGACCTGTGGTGACCATAGACAGTAAAAATGATGGATGTAGCCACCACGGTGTCACCATAGACTGTATATAAAGATGGATTATTATCCCACTAGACTTAAGTGAGGCTTAAATATCCAGTATACTGGCGCTGCCATCCTGCGCCGCGGTGGGGGAGTTTCCGGCAAAATAACTGACCAGTTGCGAGCAGCTCCATTGAATGCAAGCGCATGGATTGGTTGTCACAGCTGTCAGTAATGGCGGAATATCTCCTTTTTGAACAATTAAAACCAATCTTAGAAAAACAAACACGTGAACAAACTTCAGGGTGATGAGAGCTACCTTCAGTGACAGAAACAATCTCTAGGAAAAATTTATTTGGCGTGTACTTCGAGTTTTTAGTTTGACCTTTGTCATTCACTAACATGGAGGGGCGGGCTTTATGACCTATACTGGAGCCAGACACCAGGGGGGCATGAGAGGAGCTGCAGTTTCTGGCACTTCTGCATTGGCTTCATTTTTCAGCCTTAAGACTGCTGCTAGAACAATTCAATATAAAATCTCATGTTGGACTTCTCAGGGATAATATCATTTCTGCCAAACTAAGTCTCTAGAAATAACTGCCTGATCCTAATTTTATTTAAGATGTATGTTGATCAGAGCATTTTGTAAATGCGGCACCATGTGTAAATGTATAAAAAAAAAAGAAATATAAAACCAAAACCTCTGTTCTGTGTAAAACAAGAGTGTGTGACTGTTCTTGTGTAACAGTTTCATCAGAGTGAGAACCAGATGCAGAGCTGCACACAGAGGCAGATGGATGCTCCACAGCTTTATTCTCACATCGAGGCGTTTTAACGCAACCAGGCTCTGGAGACAAACTTGAAAACCTCGCTGTGACAGTCTGAGAGGAGAGAAAAAAGTTCCTCCTCTCCTCCACAGTGTTGAAGTGACAAAAGGGTGAAGTGTCAAACTGAGGAGCTTTTATAGGTGGAGAGAGCACAGGTGCAGAGAGTGAGAGCGATCAGCACAGGTGACTCCACCTGTGCTGATTAACATGCAGAGGAAACAATGTTAACCCAAAGGGACTGTACGGTGCATTTAATATGCTTTTAATTCTTGGTTGTATTCATGCATACGGCTTACATTTTGACAAGATTGTGTATTTTTTTTCTAAAATACACAGTGTGAACAAAATTGTCACAGTCATACTGTTACATGCAAAAAATGCACCATCGCATCACATTCAAACTGCATTTTATGATCCCACAGCCATCAAAGCATAAAACATCCACTGTGTTATTTCTGGGTGTCATTTGGGGCTTTTGCTTTTTTTTTTTTTTTACCATATTTGGCGTATGGAGAAAATATGTGCTATTTCCACCAGGTGCACTGTCAAATAAATAAAAATAAATAAATAAATAAATTTCTCTGGGAATAAAAAAACAGCTTTCAAACACAACACAAAAGCAATCTCAACTCACAATCACAGCACCTTGACTCAATTTGCCCTTAAAATAATTCACAAATTACAGAATTTTTCCCCCATAATACATCCAAAATATTGACTTTGAAAACATTGCAGAGGTTTTCTGGTTTTTAATTAATCTGAATAATTTTGATGTTTGCGAAGCATGTCTTTGATTTTGACATGTTTGAAAATGGCCAAAACATTTTTGCCTAGTTGTTTAATCTGCAGTGCAAGTTAGAAAAATAAACAAAATAGCCTCGTCTTCTGCTAATCTGTCCATGTCTCTTTCCAGTTGCCTGATGTTGACAACTTTCACTTCTACTGTATGCAAAGAGCTTAAGGTGTTCAATAACTTGTCGTCTTTACGGATTAAGTGACAGCTGCCTTTTAAAGGAGATCAATCTTTAACTAATTAGCTCAAATGTCACTGAAGACCTCTGTTAACGACCAGATTACACAGATTGTTTTCTCGGGCATCGATGGGCTTTAGTGGATCGAGCTCAGCGTAGTTCTGGTTATGTTATGTTTACATGCACACGTTATCTCAATCTTCACAAACAGAGTTCACCCCAGAGTGCTTAGTTGTTTTCGACAGTGAGTGCTATCTTTGCCTCATCGCCCTGCAGCACTGCAACCTCTGGGGAGTTTTTCTTTCCCTCCCAATCTTTTTTTCCATGCAGAAACGCAGCTTCTCCTTTCATAAACAGACTGGAGATAAGTACAGGAAGATGGAGCGGAGTACGGAGCGCCAACACAAGGGAAGGAAATGGGTCGTGATTGGCAGAGGCAGCGCAGAGAACGGCAGCCTTGTTGTTGCCAGTCGAGAGCCATTCATTTGCACCTGTGGCCTCTCAGCACCATGAAGACGGGAGATTTATTTTGTTGGTTTTATTGAGGGGAATGCACATTGAAATCATGTATACTGAGTGTATTATTGATTGTGTGAGACACTGTTTTATGGAACAAAATGCTGCAGGTCATGTATTTAGGCCAGGGTACATGCCTTGTAGCTCTCACATCTCATCAGCCCAGGATACCAGGTGAAGCTGATCAATTTAACGATGGTTCAGCTCCTGCTGGCGAACCATCATGAGCACCACTGGGGTCATGAATTTAAAAAAGAAAAAGGATTCAGCCATTTCTAATGCCTAGGAGCTATTTGACACATTTAAAGTGCTTTTCATTCTTCATTTTTTGGATCATTTTGACTGTGTTTATGCGTATGGCATACATTTTGGCATGATTGTTTACTTTTGTTTAACCCTGGAATTTCCAGCTCAGCTCCCACAGTAAGTCTAAAATACACCGTGTAAACAAAATTGTTACAGTCATACTGTTTAGTGCCAAAAAATGCACCCTAAAACCTATTCAAACAGTAATTTATGATCCCACAGCCATCAGAGCATAAAATAATGCATTGTATTATTTCTGGGTGTCATTCTGGGCTTTTGCCGTAGAATTATGTCATTTTGTCTAGTTTCCACGTGATGAGGTCAGGTGTACCATATCTGGCATATGGAGAAAATACATGCTATTTCCACTATATATTTAAATTTATATATATATATATATATATTATTATTATATTTTTGTTTACATTTTAAACTTTCATGCTAATATAGCACTGATTTTTGGACTTATGCTGGACGTGCACAGTGGTGTCCTGGGTGAAAGTCTGGGTTTGTTTGACCCATCCACTTTCCAGTCCTCTCGACCCACTGTCTTGTTCTTAATACCATGTCACTTGCCCTGAGCATCAAATATTTTCACTTTAAGCTGGTTTTCAAGTATCTTTTTATTTCAGCGGGGCTAATTTGCTGATGGAAAAATTAGGTCAAACATATAGAGACCATTGATTCCTAACTTTTAACAGTCTACAAATTATGCATCTTTGTAAAGCAACTTATATTCAGACAGAGGATTTTAGATTTTAGTAGACTGCAAAGCTGATAAAATATGATATTTCACTTAATTTTACATTGTTGTTTCTTTTTAAATTCATCTGCATCTAACTCAATTGTTTCCTGTCAACTGCTTACTATGTAGAGCATAAAATTAGTTCATTTATTTTGTTTATTTGCGATCCAATTCACCTTCACTCATTTTTCTCTGACAGAGAGCAGGAAAAAGATTTCTTGGAGTGTAAGTGACTTCATTTCCTGGCTTTCACAATGATCACAAATGTAAATATGCCTTTTATAGCCTCAAAGCACACACGGTGACTCATGTGACCTGTATGCCTTTGCATCAAAACAATAGTCAGGAAACGGGTTGCGAATAATGCCCTCGATATGCTTCAAAGGAATCAGCGGTCCAGTTGTAATCAGCGGTATGCATCATTAGCACATGCTCAGCCCCTTAAAACTGACTCATTGCTGCATGTCAATTATTTCACATTTTAGTGCATGTTTGCACATATGCAATAAATCAACCTAATGATGTGTCCTCACTCTGGCTGTGGATGAATAGGAAATAAAGACACTTCTTGTTGTTACACCTACAAGCCACAGTTTTGTAGGTTAATATTTTTCAAATGTTGCCTAAAGGCAGGCAGGTGGTGGTTTATGTTTCAATCTGTCACTTGGACTATAAGAAAAGTTGAAAGATGTTTGAAAGTTAAAGAGAAATTCCATTAAAACGTCCACTTTGATTTATTTGAGTGATAGAATGACGCCTCCACCGAGACTCTTAACGTAATTGTATGCAGATAAGTTTTCAGATTCATGGCTTGCCAAAATGACTGTCATCTTTTATTGTATGAATATCACTCTGAAGCTGAGCTACTTGAAATTCTAGTTGTGAACTTTGAGAATTCTGTGAAGCGTTTGAGTTTCGCTCTGAAAGCATCACCAAATAATGAAAGTCTTGGAGCTTTTAGCTGAGAACTAATTTTAGTGACATCCCGAGATGTTTACCGTACACGCTCCTGCAAATGAGCAGGAGATGACACAGCATTTGAAGCTCCTGGTGTGTTGAATGAAGCTCTCAGAGTTGTCATTGCAAAGGCAGAATAAAGCTTGTTTACTTTGGGTCTTCAGGCATCTCATCGTGTAGTTGCATAGCAACCACTTGGAACAGAAAATGAGTTGACCTGTGCCTCGTGAGCCTGAAACCAGCCAACACGGACGCCCGCAGTTCCATGTGTAGTGTACATTGTTGTTAGGGAAACACTGAAAGCCATTTGGTGGGATGCAATGAGTTAATGTGAAACAACAAATAAAAATGATTAGCTTTATTGATTCGATATGTAAAATAAAGCAGCCAAAATCAAAATATGCTGCTGAAACAAAATAAATTATAGAAATAAACACATTTGTGCAATAAAGCGAGATTGTGTAAACAAACTAAAGATGACAGTTTTAATACATACTCATCTGACCGTAAACTGTGAAACTAGATACAGGATTATAGATTAGGATGTCTGTATACTTGGTCATTTTAATCCCCAGACTCAGATCGATGAAAGAGTACTTATTGTGTATACATGAATACTCAGACCCCTCTAAAGCCAACTCAGATCACCTGAGCTCAGCTCACTTTAAATCCGCAGTGCGGTTCGCTTTATTTGTGCATTGTGATCACAAAGAGTGCTTTGCATTCACAATACACAAATAAAGTGAAACACACCTCGGACTTCAAGCCCTTTCCCGAGGTGGTCTGAGTTCACATACACAAAAAATGCTGAGTCATCTGTCTGAGTTTGCTTGGAGGGCTGAAATGGGCCAAGTGTGAAAACACCCTGAGAAATCTATAATCCCTCCTCTTTTTTTTTTTTACAGTCGGATGAGTATGTTTTAAAATAATCATCAGCTTGTTTACATTACATATTTCAGTTGTAGTTTTTTTCTATGAGTTTGGTTTTAAGTTATTTAAATATACAAAAGGGGGTTTTTCCGCCATGATTGACAGCTGTGACAGCCCATCCGTGCGCTCACATTTAACAAGGCTACTTGCAAAGTCGGACAGGTGTTTTGGCGGGAACTCCCCCACAGTGGATATCGCTACTGCGCAGAATCCAGCTCTCAATGACGTCATCAGCGCAAAAATGGCAGCAGCTGTATCCACTATATGTTTGCTTCATTTAAGCATGGCAGGGATTAAGTGTGGGCGTGTCGTCCATTTTTATACACAGGCTATGGTTTGTTCATATATGCAAAAAATGCTGAGTCATCTGTCTGAGTTTGCATGAAGGGCTAAAACTGAAAAAAATAAAAAAATATAAAAAAACTATAATCCCCTCGGACAA
Organism: Plectropomus leopardus; assembly: GCF_008729295.1. Classification (NCBI taxonomy): domain Eukaryota; kingdom Metazoa; phylum Chordata; class Actinopteri; order Perciformes; family Serranidae; genus Plectropomus; species Plectropomus leopardus. The sequence continues at coordinate 31,851,339 of NC_056471.1, forward strand.
TCTCCTTATGCGCAGCTGCACTTGAACATTGACGCTTTTTTAATATATAAATATATTGGGGGAAACCTGAGCACCAGGAGAAAACCCAAATAATGTAGAAGGCAACAAAGCAGCCTGTTCTCACTCCAAAAGAATAACACTGTACAAAGACTGTAGATAAAGATGGATGATGCGTCCCCACCTACCCCTGTTATGCCTAAGTGAGGCTAAAATACCCTGGATATGGCCACTGCCATCTTGCGCTGGTGATGTCATTGAGAGCCAGAGTCTGCGCAGTAGCAATATCCATGCTAGGAGAGTTTCTGCCAAAACGCCTGTCACCAATCGCAAGCAGCCCCATTGAATGTGAGCGCATCGATGTGGCTGTCACAGCTGTCAGTCATGGCAGAAAATCCCTTTTTAGTAGAACTGAATAACTCATTAAAACTGAATTAAACATATGGGGGAACTGTCACGTTGTCCATCTTTATATACAGTCTATAATAGTATGTATGTTTCTTGGAGTCCTAACGTTGATTTACATGCGATTTTGTTGCCTTAACATGCAGCCACGTATCATTGTCCAGCCTAATCTGAATAATTATCAATTACCAGCCCCCTCAGGCAACAGCAACCTGTCACTGCCACAGCTGCCCATCCATATCGAAGAACCCTCCCCCGGGTCTTCTTCTACCTTCTCCTCTTCGGCTTTCTTTTTCATCGCCTTCGCGTGCATTTTGTCTTTCATTTTCTGCAGCTCTGCTTCTCTGTCGTCCGTTGTCCTATTGCGAAAAAACAAGAAGCGTCTCTTCTTCTTATTCAGTCTCAGACAGAGATCTTCGAGTTCCTCCTTCTCGTCCTGCATGTGTTTTTCTTTGGCCTCCCAGCTCTGGTGTTTCTCAGCCAAGTCTTGTTGAAAGCAGTCCTGCAGAGCACTGTACCTGGCCTGCCAAGCTCTCTCGAGCTGGAGGGCGTCAGCAGTTTTGTTGCTCAGCGCTCTTTCAACCTCTGCGAGATTTTTAGAGAGACTGTCATTTTCCTTGGTGAGATTGTGGAATTTAGTGTTCCACTGTTGGATCTGCTCCTCAATCTGCTCAATCTTTTTCTTGTGTTCAGTCTGCGTTGTTTCCCAGCTTTGTAGTTTCTCAGCCAGGATCTTTCCAAATGTCTTGTCCAATTTCTTCTCTCCGTGATTTACCGCTCTTATTTTTGTCCCTGTGGTTTCTTCATCAGCCAGGCTTTGTTTGAGTTTCTCCATAAGAGTGGTATACTTAGCCTGCTGGGTGTCTTTGCTCCTTTGGGGTGCGGCCTGTTCGCTCAACAGCCTGTTGGTGGTCTCTGTGAGCATCTGTGAGAGACTTTCACTCCTCCTGCTGAGTTCCAGGATCTCGATGTGTCTTTGGTGAATTTGTTCCTCCATCTGATTCACCTTGTTTCTGTAATAAGTCCGCTGGCTTTCCTCAGTCTTGATGAGCTCGTTGTGTTTTTTTTCTGCCTCTGCCTTGAGCTGGGAGATTTCTGACTCAAACTCCCTCGTCCTGATGTCTAGAAGCTCCTCCAGACGCTTAATCCTAGCATCTTTCTTATGAATAATGTGTTCTAATCTTGCCCTTTCTTCGTATGCCATTGGTATAAGATTATTTAGCCAGCGATGGTCGGGAGGGGGAGGTGCTGGACGTGTCGGAGGAACGCAAACTGGTGTTACATTAATGCTTGGGTTATTAGGTCTTTCCATTGCTTCTTCTGTCGTAGACTTTAGTTGAGTGTAAAAGTCGGGTGTCTCTAAGACGTAGGTTTGAAGACTTTGTGTGTCTTTAGATATTTAAATTGTGCCTATAAGATCAGATTTAACGCTAATACGGCACCCAAGTGTGGTTAAACTGGCTAGTCTGGATCAGTGCTCTAGAATAAAAGGCTCTGGTTCCGTGACATCAAAGCACATTCTGTGTTCCATCATGCATCATCGTACGCATCATCGTACGTCAAAGAACACCAGCATTCTAAGTTTTTTTTTTTTAAAGTGGGAGGGGCTTAATCTGTGTTTTTTTTAATCTACGGTGTAAAAGTGGGCGGGTCTATTTCAGGCAGCGCTTCCACAGGTCCGTAAAAGTTTTTGAATCTGAGGAAATTCAAGGCCTTGAAAGTTTTTGAAAATTAAAATGGTTCACTGACAGCACTTGGAATTATATATTTTGTGCAAGAATACAAATTGAAGTTCTTTTCATGCAATTACTCTATCACAACACAATTGATCGCTGTGAGTTTCTTGAAAGCCTGCTAGTTGATTTAAAAAATTCTCAGAATTATGACGATATTTAACCTTGATCCCGTTGCTGGTTCCCTGAATTTGAGGTAATTGGGCCTGGAGTATTGTTGTTTAAGAACCCTACTTTAAGCCAAAATATGGTCTTTTCCTAACCGAAACCATAACTTTTTTTTGTACCTAAACATAACCACACTTTAACCATAGCTTTGTTAAAACATATAGAAACATTAAGTTTCAACTTATACGCAACATAATAACGTTTGAATGTTACATGGTTTGCAGAAAAATACAACCTAGCTGAATAATTGTCTACTTCCACATTGAATTGTGACATTTGATGAAATTTAGATTCTAAGATCTTTTTCTCTGGGTGTATTAGGCTATTCAGGGTAATTCTGCAAATTAACTAAATTTTTATCTTTCAACACGCCCAGGTTTTACTAAACTTAATGCACTTACACTTGAAGCATCGAAATATGCTTCAGGTTGCAAATATTTTCCCTCAACCTTCAGGACATACTTTGACTTTATTGAGGTGTGAGCTCTGCCAAATGCTTCTGTTGCCCAGCAGTGCATAAAAAAGCTGTGTGAGAGAATTGTTGCTTGCTTTTACATAGGCCTCTAATACTAAAGGCAAGGTTAAAAAAATTACATTAATTATGAATAATAAGGGATAGCATAACAATTAGGGCACAAATCACTTCTCAATGTCCGTTATTTGTGGTAAAAACAAAATAAGAATAACTTAATGTGTATGCTGAACATTGTAAAGTATGAATGTTACCTAAGCTTATGTATTTACTTGGTGACAGGCATGAGAAACTTGCAATAGTAAAACACTGCAGAGAGTGTATCAATACTGAAATATCAATAAATCATGTCTTTACAGGATTAATTTGTTTCAACATGGCATGCACTTAATGATAAGATGATGCTATACTGCAGAAAGAAGATACTTTCTTACCAGAGGCTGGGACTTGAGTTACATGACTTGAAGCCTGCTTGAGTCTATAACTCAAGTCACAAATTTGATAACGTTAGACTCAACTTAAACTCAAAAAAGGTTTTCTTTTCTTTTCTCAGCAAGTCAACACTTAATTTCCCAGATCTACTGTGTTTAAAGCAGTCTGATAGCATCAGTCAAGTTAATGTTACATAACTTCGAGACAGTTTAAAAAAACCCCAAAACAATTAAAGATAATTTTGTCTGTTTTAAAAAACTATGCAGTGGTCAACAAAAAACATGCAAAACCAGCAGGTCTAAAATTACAGACGCAATAACTTCCAACTTCCAACATTTGAGGCAGCACAAAACAACGATTAGTTAAGGCTAGTTAGAAAGCTAATGCTAACATTAAGAGCTAAGTAACTTCTAAAAAAAAAGTTTTGCAAATGCAAATTTATAAAAGTTATTGTGATTTTTGTATTATGCTTTTACTCGTTGTTGTCGTAGTTGTTAATATGGCATTACGTTTGATGAAGATGAATGAAGAAGCATTTTGACTCCAGTGGACACTGGACTCCAGTGGAAAGACAACTTACTTGTGATTTGCAAAACAATTAATTGGTGACATTGTATGATTAAAATGGTGTATGATATGGCATATTTTCATGGAAGTTAGAGCAACCAATGTGGTAAAAGTAGTTTGATCATAGTTGGGTACACTGGACACAACTCAATTAAATATATAACATAGATGAAGTTGAAAACAATAATTAGAAAAAGGAATGTGATGCTAAAGTGAAATCATGTTGTTTTGAACACAGAACTATGATCAGTGGGATGATGGTGTACCTAAGGCATACAGACAATTTCGTGGTTATTAGCCAGTAACAGTTCCACTAAATTACTTTGGATTGGGCCTCATGGGATTTTCCTACATGCAATGAACCCATACAAGGCATCGAGAGTAGAAGATGGATACAGAAACAGTATGTATCATTCTGCTCTGTTTTGCCATTATTTCACCTTTTTCTCTCTTCTGTGTTGTTCTTTTTCTCTGTTGTATTTTTATTAAAAGGGATTTTAGCATTTTATGAAACTAGCAAACAATAGGTATTCAGCAAGTGCTTTCACGAATTGCTAGAGAGGAAACTAACACAGAAGAATAAAAGAGGGAAATGTCATTGTATGGCTTTCAAAAGATAATAACATCCTTTTATGACTCGCATGGCACATCTGAATCGCCAGCCAGGATACAGCATGTATCATAAAACACTTCGAAATCCTTCCTGTTTACCCGTAACGGATCATGCAATATTTCACAATGAGTAACAAATGACAGAAGCCTTTGGGAGCAATTATTTCACAGGAGGTTCTTCAGAAGTCGATGTGGCATGGCTTCAATAACTTAATATCTTTGCATCACCTCCCTCAAGTGCCTGATGTGGCCTGAAAACTGTCAAGTGTCAATTTTTGATCAAAGCAGCTACCTAGTTTTGAAATAAACCAGGTCACTTTATCCCTAATGTTCATTTTCTCTTTATAAAATGTGTTTTCCACATTGGGAGGTTGTTCATTTTTTTTTGTTTACCTCCCAGGAACACGACTGCATGTTCCAAACAGTTACATCATCCCGCTTGCATCTTCTCCTGTGCATTCTCAGATTTTCTCTGTGTGTGTCTTGTGTTGGTAATGTAAAACCCTGCACGATGATTTGCATAAGATGTAGGATCGGAGCCGTGCATGCATGTTAAGCCTTTGATGTTCTGGCGGTCCCCTCCCACAGTAAATCTCTGCCTCCATGATCGTTGTGTGTGCTCACATGTGATGTGTTTGCAGCAAAGCTTCAAAAGAAGATGCATTTTTCAACACAGATGTTGTTAAATATTTTAGAATATTAACATTTTTACCTGTAATGGCTGCAACTGGGTAAAATGTATGGTTTCTTGATTCTGTCACTGATTATACCCACATCACTGAGCAGTAACTCTTAGAGACAGTTCAGATAAAGATTGCTGATGTTTTTTACTTTTTGCCTTATAATAAACATTGAGTATATTCAGTATAGTGCTCAACTTTGCAGTCTTGGGGTTAATTTGCAGCTGTGCCAGCACAGGTGGAATTAGGCCTTGATGTATGAACTAGAAGGTTTTACCGTTTTATGCAATACATGTCCAGGCCATACGCCCCAAGGATGATGTATTTCTGTAGGTCAATGCATAAGTTAGTACTGCCCTAGTTCCCTCATCAAAAAGCTTATGGGATTTTTCCGTTGGATTTTGGATTGTTGCAGAAAATAAGCTCTGTGGCAAACAAATGCTTGTTACATATTTTGTTAAGAAAGATAATCTCCACAGATGAACACCATTTCAGTTTTTGAAGGCAAAATGCAATCGCCAAAAGTAGTAAGCTAAATTTGGCGACAAACTAACTACTCTGTGGTTGCAACACAATGAGTCTGTAAAGCTGTTTGGTGTGATGACATTCGCCAGTCTCATTTAGCCACTTGTTAGCAACTTTAAGACACTTAAAAGGATAACAAGTGTGGTATTGACTGATGCATTTTATGTAGAAGAGCAAAATGTGAAAGTCTGCTAACCACAGACCTTATTTCAGCCATCTAACCAAAAACCCAAGTTGTTGTGCTTTGACTAAAACACACATTAACCACAGCGTCGAACTGTAAAGTTTCAGTGTATCTGCTACATACTAACGTACAAATGTAACATTTCTGTGGTCGGCAAAAATGTATCATGCCAACATTTATTCTGCTAATTGGGCTGGAAATCACACTAGATGGGTGGAACTACAGACGACTTGTCTGATATGAGAAATTGTATAATCTTAATGCTACAGCTTTCAGTGCAACTTACACATTCCCTTTAGGACAATACATTTTGCATCAGCGTAACAAAACTAATGGCACAGTATGAATATCTGATGATGAAATGGTGGATTTGTGGATCAGGGAGCGCTAAAGTGGGATGTAACAGGTAGAACACATACACCGCAGCCCTTGCAGGGCCTCTCAGGATGGAGGAATTTGCCATGCATCAGGATGATTTCTCATAAGCTGAGCAGAGCGTAGGCGGATTATGTCTTCGAGGATCCGTATGCAAGAGATGTGAGAGCAGAATACAGAGTGGGTTTGTTCTGGAGTGAAAAACTTGAGATTCCACTTGTGAAATTATTATTATTTTACATGTTTATGGAGGTTTCTGGTTAAGCTGGAAGTGGTTTTAATTATCATTTGCATAAAAATGACTTTATTTTAAAAGCTGGGAATAGTGCCATACATATTTAATGGAAAGCAGTCATTGTGTGATGTAAAAGAACGGTTTCTCAGTGGATGTCACTGTGATTGAGCGGCAGAGGATATGCCTTCATCACCTGTCAGACAGACACTTAAGGCAGGAACTGGGAACTATATTTAGCTAAAAGGTGACAGCCGAGAATGAATGAGTTGTGGAAATGGACTGTCACTGTCAGAGCCGTGCACCTTGACCAGTCTGACAGGTTTTACATTTAAAATGATAATTTCACACCAAACAATTTAAAAAGACAAGGTTACATGTGTAACCATGACCATCTGAGCAAAGTCACGATCTCACTATCTTGTTGGTATTTTCATTATATTATATGTATGGAGTCTGATGTAGAAGATTATTTTCTGATTGGCCCTGAGCTGAGGGATAGTATCTTCATTCAGACAGCCATGGTTGTCAATGCAAATATTCCCTTTTCAATCTAAACAATCAACAATCAAATGTGTTGGAACATCTCTGAGGCCCAATCAAGCGGCAGCCTCCGAGGCAGAAAAATGAAGCTAAGACAGAAGTGGCCAAAAACTGCAGTTCCTCTAATGGCCACTTGAGGCTCCAAAACAGAGTCAATCCATTCTGAAGCTGCATGTTCACATCAGGGTTTAAAGCTATGCATATTTATGACTGGATATATGTAATTTGTAAAATATATCTAAAGACATATGATTCCCTTACTCTTATTTGTATTTAATGGCATATTTGACATGAAATGTGTTGACGTGAAATGTCCTGTCGCAGTTGTTACACCCAAAATGGTAAAATAAACCAATATTCAATCAGTTCTTGAAATTAGGTATGAGCCTTTGAAACAGTGAAGTTATTAATAAAGAGTGTATTATGCATGCCATCCGATACATGACAAAATGTAAAAAGAAGTAGAGAAAAGAGAAGCATTATGTTGAAATCACAGTGGCTTAGCTTGTGTCGATATGTCAAAATTTGGTTCAAGTACTTCCTCTTCACCTGTTCGATGACACAGAGAAACTCTGGGACTGAGTGCATCAGAATGAAATATTAATCCATCCCTGTTATGTGTGCCTCTTTTTACACCTGTGACTTTTCTCACTGAGTCCCAGAAACAAAGACAGTCCCTCACAGATGGAGGAGACACCCGAGTCAGAGTGAGGAGAAACAACTCCACTTTTATTGATGTTGGCGTCCAATTGATCTGGAATAAGACTGGGTAATTGCACTTTCCTTTCATGTTGGGTCTGTTTGGATTCAGAGACCAGGGAGGATTACTCCGCCTCCAGCAGACGCCCACGCTTGGAAAGCTCACTCGCTGCAATAAAAAAAAAAAAAAATCCTCCTATATCAAACACTGCTGTGACTTGGACCATAGTCACTTCAGAGAAAAAAAAGAGAAGGTGGGAGGATTTAGGACTCTGGGTTATTATTAATTTCAATACTAAGCACCTTGAACCTTTAGCAAAAGTTCACATCTTATTTATATCTCATCCAACAAAGGGTCAGTACCTGGACATTTGGTCATGACACACTGGTTGTTGGTGGAAAGGTGCTGCTTCAGGAACTAGAACATAAAAAATGAAGTTAAACAGCAGTTTTGCCTTCAGAGAATGCTGCAGTCATTTTTAAATAACACGTGCAGTAATTGGCCGAGGTGAATCACAATAATCTCAACAAAACTGCCTGAGAAAATATCTAAGAGGGCAAAACAGCAGCAGGCATCCTGGGGCTTCAGTATATAAATCAATCCCCAGCAAACTGCAGGAGCCTCGGCCACAACACTAGCGCCTGCACAATAAAATCTGTGGTTTGTGCACCTCTTGAAATGAGTTTGACCTGTTGAAAGTCTGCAGTCTCATGCTGTTTTGCAGGGGGAAAATCCAAACAAAAAATACTGCTGCTGGAGCAGGAAATTGGCTAAAAAAAAATAGTTAAAACAAAAAAATCATAACTTTTGTGTCAATAACGTAGCCGTATCGGGTTTAAGTTACTTTATTTGTACACCACACGACCAAATCCAAGATCCAGCAAAGACTGAACTGAAAATAAGGAGTTAAATACAAACCAGACTGAGGAGTGGATGAAGTGCAGGTGGAGAAAAGGAGGAGCTCAGGTGAGGGGAATGAGGTGATGAGGCAGGGAGCTGATTGGCTGGGAAAAAAACTCAGGAACACAGGAAGTGAAAACCTCCTATTGATTGCAACAGCAAATCTAATGAAAAAGCATGTATTTTCTCCATATGCCAAATATGATAAAAGATGATGCCATCAGGTGAAAATAGTAAAATATGACAAATTCTAAGGCAAAAGCCCAGAATGACACCCAGAAATACCACAATGCATGGTTTTATGCTTTGATGGCTGTGGGAGCAAAAACTTTGGGTTTGAATGGGTTTCAGTGTAGCATTTTCTGCACTTAACAGCATGAATGTGACAATTTTGTTTACACAGTGTATTTTAGACTTATTGTGAAGCTGATAATGAAAAGATAAAACAAAAATACACAATCTTGCCAAAATGTATGCCATATGCATGAACACAGGCAAAATGATCAAAAAATGAAGAGTGAAAAGCGTGTAAAATGCACCAAACACTCCCTGAGGGTTACATGCCATTATGAGTACTCTTCATCATTTAAGCTTGATAACAACATGTGCAGAAACATACTGCTGCAACAACTTTTCCATCTGAATTACCCTTGAAATCTCTTTTTACTGAAAATAGAATGCATGTTTCTGTCGCCCCCTCCACATCTGAGCAGCAGCTATTGTCATGCGGCTTCCTCGAGTCCTTGCAGATCAGTCGAGTGTCTCTTCAAGGAGCACAAGCCCGCCCGGGAAGGCCAGATGGTGCGATCAGCTAGCCTCGTCAGAACTCGGCATGCATGTGGCTTGTCCTTACTCAGATCCCTTTGTCGTCTAATGCCTGCTTGGATCTCGTTCAACCTGCAGCGAGCCGGCCGGATCAAAGAGAATATCGACAAGGCGCTTCTGTGTTGGTCCAGCTCTGGAAGGGATCAGGAGGTTTCTCCTTACTCTTGCACTTCTCGCTCCAGCAGCAAGGAAAGCTGCGGGCGGATGGTTAACATTGGGAGTGGAAGAGGATGTGACAGAGCCGCTGATGTATGGAGCCTTGATCTCGCCGTTGTTTCTCACTGTGCTCTGACATGGCTGATAAGCAGCTTGTGAATCGTCGCTTTGCATCGAGACCCCTGGTGAGAGCTGAGTTTCTCACATAGCCCCCTCGCATTATAAATTGGTTATTGAGCTCCTCAGTGACGTTTTTGATATATGGGCCCCTGTGGCTTTTCTCAGGTTGTTGATATTCACTATGCGAGTGCACTTGAGAGGAGGAGCCGCTCTGTAATTTGTCTAACTGCATACATGTAATGTATTTAGACATACATTATTAAAGAGCTTTATGCACAGGCCTACTGTACATGGAAAATCTGCTCTGTGGTAAGTGGACTGCATTAATATAGCAGGTTTTGTGTGGAACCAGTGATAGAACCAACAACCCTAAAATTAATTAATTCCTATAACATTTTTTTTTATACCAATTTTTTTTAAACATATTTATTTATTATTTTACTTTGTGCTTTTATCCTTTTAATAACCTCTTCTTTACATTTTGAGTATTTTATTCATCTTTTTTTTATTACTATTATCATTTTATTGATTTTTTCGCTTGTTTGCTTATCTATTTATTTACTCATTTTATCTTTCTATTTATAGTTTTTCCTCCCTCTGGTGTTTCTTCACCTCTGGTCGTGTTTTGTCAGTACTTGGTATTAATGAGTATTGTTTTTGTATTGTATGAGGCACTTTGTATGAAAAGTGCTATACAATTAAAGTCTGACTGACTGAATTGACGACATTTTATTCTGAGCAAGCTGTATCAATCGATCAGGACTGAAAACAAGTTTGAGTTAGTATAATTTTGGATTCCTGACTAAAGGCAGGTCGGTACAGACCATGTGGTGGTAACAGCAGGAGTTTTCCTAATTTCTCATAGGAATTCCTAATTCATAGCCAACCTTATTATTTAGCATATCATTACTTTTTAATTTAATTGGCTCCCAAACAACTTCAAGGCATATAAAAACATTTAATGTACTCCATTCATCTATAATGGAGAGAGCCTGATAGAGGAATAATTGGTTATTTCCTGTGAGCCTGCAGTGGGTGACGGAGGATTATTAGACTAGTTGCCAGTCTATCGGAGACCTGACACACAAAACACAAACACATATTGGGAAATTTTCAGCTTTCTTCTTTTATTATTTAGGATTCTGGGGGAAAAAAAAGCATGCTGAAACAAACAACCATGAAAAAAAAAGGTCCCATTAAGGTCTGAATCCAAGACGTCCCTGTCACGCTACGCATCCCTGCTCCTCCTCTTAAAAGTCTTACGTTTTTAGAATTGAGTGGCATCGCACCAGTGAAACTTCTGCCGTGGCCTTCATGCAAACCTGCACGGTCCTGTCAAGAGCCAGTGTTTGGTTTGTCAATTCTTGGTTACTGCAGAAACAACATGGCTGATTCTATGGAAGAGTACTTGCTCCGTATGTACAACACATTCTCAACCCAACATGTGGTCAATGAACTTTCAAGTATACATATTACACGCTACGTGTCTTCAGTTATCGTGTCAATTTATGCCTGTTTACTGTTTTTGTCTTTTCAAAATACACAAGTTTCTCAGTTTCTGCTGATTAGATACATAGTCTTTTTTGAAAATAAACGTACAATGTTGGTAAAGTACTTCATATTTATGTCTATTTCCTTGTGCAGTACATGTTTATGTCATGGTTCGGCCAGTGGGTTCTCATCCCAACTCGTCACATGGTGCTGCCCTGTCAGTGAACTTCTGCGTCTCAATTTTTGACGTTTTATGACGAATTAGATATCCGTCTGCGTCAGCTGTTTATGCTCCTGGATGCCATTACTGTGATTTCAACAAAAGCACATGGTGGAATGACACTGCACGGACTTAATGTTTACATAACAGCACATGGCAACGAGTGCAGACTGTAACCATGGTGAGGATTCGGCAGCAAAGTCACTGACAGTTAGGTTTAGCCAAAAGACGCACATGATAAGGTTTTGAAGTAAAAAAATGATTGGTTCTGTCTGGCAGTTCTCAAGTGCATGTGGACACACATGGTGCCGTCCAGTGGTGTGCAATAACAACGTCAGTGGTTCCGTCCGAGATCATTCTCATGTGACGTCCTCCAGCAACTCTGGTACAGCGGAGTGAAAGTCTGGGGTTTGTTTGACCAAATGCTGAAATCACTGACCAAGCGGCAATACTTGATCTGTTGGAAATGAGAACAAAAATCTGAAGTATGATGCAAACAATACGACATCCAAAACATTTTGGCCAGTGGATGGGTGGACAGCTTCGGTAGATGGCGGCACGGGGGATGATTTAACACCATTCATCTGCTTACACTCCCCACACTTATTTTCCTTTAAAAAAATAAAATAAACACCTGTGTTTTACTTTCCCCACCCAGATATTCTCACTGGTCTGGGAATTGAACCTGTGACACTAGCATCACAAGCCCCATTCTTTTACCGCTGCTGCAATTAGTGCCTTGTAGGTATATATCTAAAGTCAGCTGACTGCATTAAATGTAGTATGTTGGAGGTGGTGTTCAATTATTAATTGAAACCAGTAAAAGGTCTTTAATAAATTACTATTTTGAACAATTGAGGTTGCTCATTAAGAAAACATTGAACAAAGGAATGATACAAGGAATCATAAATTGTGTGTGTGTGTGTGTGTGTGTGTGTGCGTGTGAGTATCTGTCGATGTGTCCACATTGACCCACTTCCTGTTTTCCAAGAAACACATCTTTTTTGTTGCTCTCGGCAGCCTCACAGGAACACGAGTGAACTACAAACATCACGGTAGCAGCATCAAGCACATGAAAATATTCAGCGATTTCAATGTTATTCAGGCTTAAATATGCAAAGATATTCATCGGCGTGATTCTCACCTGCAGGTTGAGCCTTGAGCTGTGAGTAATCACTGGAACGCGGTCTAATCTTATGACTAAAGAGAGAAACTCCCTTCTGAGGGAGCTCAGTACAGTACAGTCATGTTCAATACAATAACAACAGTGCAGCTGCTGATGGAGGACATCTCCACAGTCTGACTAGTGATCCCAGAGTCAATGAGAACATCTTGTATATGCTTGTATTTGTTCTTCTTTGATTTAATATCTAGTACAATATGTATGTAACAGACTTTTCTGTAGCTGATTGCAGCACAAACTAACTAAAATTAAGTGGCATTTAACATAAAATCAATCCATTCAGTGTGCAGAACACAGTTCATTTAGCTTGTGTGAAAACTGGCTGTGATTTTGCTGTTATATTTTATTTTGTTGTATTATGTCCACCTTACCATGTGCATTGTTTGCTTAAACCTAACCATTCGTGACTTTGTGGCCTTATCCTAACCATCGTGATGGTCCACATTGGTTGCCATATGCTATTGTGTAAACATAAAGACCGTGCAGCATCATTCCACCATGTGCATCTGTTGACATCATGTTTACAGCATCTCGGAGGGTAAACAGCTGATGCAGAATGATATCAAAAACATAAGTAGACAGTAGACCGTAGACTAGGCTGAAAATGTGTTGTGGTTTTGCTAAACTTTACTAATAAAAGACTCTCTGTCAGACAGTAGGACACTAGGTTATTGTAGCCTGTTGAGGAACCAAAATGTGCCACCTCATCTCTAAGTGATGGACAAAAAAATTACTGGCTCTGCGTTTTGAGATAGAATTTTGCATTGCCTCAAAATCTGTTCAGACCCAACGTCAAACAACTTTTGAAGAAGTGCACTGCAGAAATGATAAAGCAGATTACTGAATGAACAGAATTAAAATACATGAAGCGTTCACACAGATTACAACTTCAAACTCACAGTTAAATTATTGACCTTAACTGAAGTAAAAAGTTTGTTTAAAGTTTTCATTTTCAGTTAATTATTTTTGCCAGCTTGACTTTACAAGATGTTTTGGAATAGATTTAAACCTGTCGCTCTGTTATCAAATTCCTTTTTCACACAGGAATAAAATATCAAAGGCAGATGTGTTATTATTCGGGAATGAACTCTTCACACCCTCTGTGAATAATCTTTTCTCTCAGCTCCCTGCTTCCATCAGCAACACGTCCTCTCGGACTTCAGACTGGAAGCTTCTGCGGACAGCTATGTAGGCCGGTATAATGACTTTTGTGAGATGAATAAGTGACAGCGGGCTCTTTCTTCTTCCTCACCTCTGGAGAATGTGAGTCCTGTCAGAGCTCTTGTCCTAGAGCACATCCCAGGCTGTAATGAGTGCTGGCCACGGGTGACGATGTTATCAAGCAGCTCCAGGGGAGGTGACGGAGAGGTAAAAACATCCAGGTCTGTGCTCCTCCTGCAGTCCTTCATCCTCGCTGATGACTAATTAGGCCCCTCAGGTAAAGGAATTACCAGCATCTTAGGAGAAAGCAGCCAGGGGTGGAAAACCTGAGGACGTCCATTGAGCTGCGTCTTCTCTTTGACCTTTACCGGTTGTAGTTTTGAGTCACTCACCATCCAGGCAGCTAATTTGTTGGTAAATCGGAGAGTCATGTATTTTTCACATGTGGTGTGCTTCCCTCTCATTATCTCTGCTCTTGCAAACCCTAATTAGCTCGCAGAAGGTCAGCTCACCTCTGTGGTGTGAAACAATGCAGGGACACACTTCATTGGCTCTGCCTTCACACTCCCACGCACACTCTTACATAAGCTTCATTAATACCAAATGCAAAAAAGTCCTGATTTTGCTCTTAGGACGTACAAAAAGAAGATAAATGCAAAAAAATATGAAATCAGAAGGTTCATTTGACAATATCAGGGAATATTATTTCTGGCCCAAAACACTTAAATCAATATATTTACCATTTATAGCAAGTGGTTTTAAAGGTAAATTTGGCTCTTTCCAGCAGCACCAAAGTTTTTACAAGAACACCAAGTTTTAACCATTTGAAACCCAAGAAACTGACTTAATTTCTTTCAAAAACCCAGGAATAACACAATGAGCAGTGAAAGAACCAGTACCTCATATGTGATTACCTGTGCAGTTGTAAAACTTCTCATTCTTCCTTCTTACCTTCACCAGCATTTCCATTGCCTGAATTTCTCACCCAATAATTCACTAGAGAAAGAAATGTTTTATTAATATCAGATTAAAAAAAAACCAAAACTGCGGTGACAAATCAGCAAGGCGCAGTGCGACAGTGTACTGAGGAAAATCATTAATGCCAGACCAGAGCAACATCCTCGCTGCTGTCTTTCCCACAGGTGTATTCCTGTCAAAACCTAAAGTGGTTCACTGGAGTGGATAAGACACACTTCCTCGTCCCTCTGGGCCTTCTTCACAACTCCAAACCTCTTAATTGCAGAAGGATTTCTACATTGCAGGGAGACATTTTGGATGGAAACACTTTAGTTACACCACCTCTTCAACCACTCAGCCTAATGATATTTTAACGAAGTTATGAGATGATGAGACAGTTGGGAGCTTTAACATGAAATTTAAATATCCGGAAGTTTTAATGAGAAAGGAGGTGGAGGGGTTTTCGTTTATCCGCGCAGGAGTCTGATGCCTCCTGGGTCACAGTCTTATAGTTCCTATACTGCCTGTCCTGGTCTTATGGGGCTGCTATATTTATGGCACCTCAGAGGACCAAAGTTCTTGTTAAACCTTTTTGTTTCGCCTCTTCCCACCCACAAGCAGGAGGAAAATATGTGTTAAACTAAACTGCTTATTCTCCCCCTTTGCAGAGCATTTGTACAGACAAGAAATGTGTGTGGTTTCTGTTACTTTAATGAGAAACACTTGGATGAAGCGCAGAGAGCTGGATGATGAATGGTGCTTTATATCCGAAGCACCACCTTATTGTGCGCGTGGGTTTGTGCAGAAAGCATGTTGTGCCTTTTTTTATGACTTTGGTCTGTGAGTGTTTTCCTGTATGAAGACAAAAAGATATGATGTACCATGTTAGCTTTAGAAATGAGTGAAGGAATAATCACCACGTGCAGGAAAAAAGATGAACTTGTATTCATCCCAAAGGTATGTGCATGCATCTCATTCTCAGTTTAAGTCGTCACACATCGTTGCTTTTTTAGTGGACTTTGATGTCTACATATTGTGTGCTGGGTATCCTCCTGCGTCTGATATTGTTGCCAGGATGTCATGTGGTCAGGTTTAGGCAATGAAAGCACATGGTTAAATTGAGAAAAACATAATGGTTTGGCTCTTCATTCAAACAGGAAGTGACAGCCCGTTCTCATTCCAAACTCGTACAAGTGTGATGCCAAAAGCCACCCTCTGCGTTCACATGCAATGCGCAATGAAGGCGTTGCGTGATAAAGTGGTCGGACATAAATGGTAGTGTTATTGTACGCTGGCGAATGTCCCAATGGCAGCAGGCGAATCCACATGCAATGTGCGTGGGCGTCGTCACCTCACCATGACACCATCACGCCATGTGCATTTGTTGACATCATCATAACTAAATCCCGAAGCTTAAACAGCTGATGCAGAAGGATACCTAAAACATCATGGGTATACACGGAAAGTTCTGACAGAGCAGCATCATGTGACAAGTTCGGAGTTGTTGGAAGTGAATAGTGAACTCTGCCAGCCCTCTTATAGGGACTTTACATCTCTTTACATGATGATATAATACCAAAATCGTTTGAAACTGACGCTGTCCAGCAGCATATCATCTTCCACGACAGGTGCCAGGCATCTGACCTGCAATGTACATTTAGAGCCAATGACTAATGCCTGGGCCACCCTGCATGTGTGAGCAGCGGCTACCTCGCTGGACCTCCCTGATTGTGGTGTTCACACTGACAATGTTGTTGCCGCACTGCTGCAGAGCTGCCTGTTTCGATAACTTCTGTATTTCCACAAATGAAAACACAAACTTCACCAATTTATGGACCTTTGCAATCTACTTCAGTGTCCACAACACTGTCCTGCAAATATTTCACAATAAAAAGCATCATGCTGGGGTGCCTGGTAGCTCAGTAGAGCAGGCACCCCATGTATAAAGCCAGTGTCCTTGCCGCAGGAGCAGCGGGTTCGCTTCCTGCTGATGGCTTTGCTGCATATTATCCTCTCTCTCTTCCCCTTACACTCTGTTCTGTCAAGCAAAGGTAAAAATGTACCCCAAAATTAAAAAAAAAAAGCATTGTGTTAACAGCTAAAGTTATTCTGTCAAATGTGGTCAGAGGGGTTTTATTTTGAAACAGAAACAGGAAAGATTGAATTAAACAGCTACTTTTGTATTCTGTCATGCCTTTGACAAACATTGAAACTGAAGTGAGTTGTGGTATAATATCAATATGATCATCAAAAGACAATATTCGCTGTTCTTTTTTGCTGAAAACTGCGCTTTCTGCGTATGAAAAAAAATCGTCGGGGCTCCAAATCTCAAAATGTTCTGCAGCTGAGCAGCAGCTGAGATGCACCTAAGCAGCACTGCTCTAAGCTGTTAACAAAATCACAAAACGAAACAAAAGAACAGCTTCCATGACCTTGTGTGTCCTGGGTGTTACCTTCACACCAACAGTGCTGACAATGACAATAGTGCTTGTGCTTTGTGTGCCATAATGGTCTAAATCAAGAACCTGCCTGACCTTAGAAACCTAACCTAACAAATGAAGCATCTGGTAGTTTGGTCCAAAACCTGCATCAGTTCAATCTTACATTAAATACTATGGGGAGAAAAATTGTGAACAAATTGTGAAGCATTTGAGCCGTAAGTGAAGCCAGCATCAAGAGAAGAGATTTACTGGGAAGCTTCCACATTTAAACAGGGCAGAGGAAAAATGTACAGTAAAATAAAACACAATGGAGGAAAATGAACCTGCATATCACATAAAAACATTAAAGGTACCACGAATGAAACAGAGAACATATATGAGGCTGTGCTGCTTCAGCAAAGTGTGATCAGCGTCTCATTTGTTGGCAGTCAGCTCCCCACATAGAAATCCTCTGGGAGCGAGCAGAGGAAATTAATGGTGTTTTACCAAGATAGCAACTCGCATGTGGTGCATGCAATTATGACAAAACGTGATGTATTTTCCCCCAACTTTAATAATATGTAAAGGAGTGGTGTCACCGCATGTACAGAATATAATCCTTAAATCCTCTTAATGTTTTCTCTTTGACAGGAAACATAACAAGACGCCTATACTGGGAGTGTTTCCCTGCAATGACAATTTCATATGAAGCCATTAGGTACTGCTGGTGACTGCTGTTTCTTTTGATTGCATTTATTTAGGATTTCCAGGCTTATTATAAATGGTCTACTGGCACCAGAATCTCAGTTCTTATTCAGCCTGGATTTTAGTTCAGTTATTGACATTAACTGCATAAAACTATACCATTTTGAACCTAAAGGGCATGTGGAGGGTGCAGACTTACACCAAGGCCAAATGCATCATCTAAAGCTAGTTTATACTCAATTAGTTAACCAGTGGGGACAATAATGGTGGGGGTTATTAATTGCTGCCCCTCTGCACTGCACACTACTTAGCGCTAATCGTGTAGCACCGCTCTCCTGTGCACACTTAGCCTATCAGCACTGTTGCTCTGACGTTTCATCATGCATCACCACTGGTCCAAAATTTGGGAAACAGTTTGTGACTGAATACATGCAGAAACTGATATTCCTGTCAGCCTCAGCTGCACAGAAATTTTTCACAAGGGTAGCCAAATGGGTCCCTAAATTTTGGGGTGGCACACCGAAACCATAAGCCATCTGTTTATGCTGTTGCAGCATACAGGCCATTTGAAAATCATGCAGTATGGTAGAGTTCTCAATCTCAACCCGAGCTGGAGGAGTCCCAAAAAACCAAGGGGTTCAGACTGGATTTGGGCTGAAAATCTGCACTGACTGGCTTGGTCAGGTAGGATTTGGGTTTGTGGAGACATTTTTTTTTTAGAAATATAAAGTAAAATAAACCATAAACGCTGTATGCTGTTTACTTACCAGGCTGACTCCATCTGTGTTCCGTTTCAACTGAAATTTTCAGTTGTGTTTATAAGAGCATTTCACCAGTGTGTGTGTGAGATGCACATGTATGTTGTGCGAGAGCATTTCAGTTGTGAGTGTATATGGTTTTTAGTTGTGTGTGTGAGTGAAATAATTTAAGTTGTGTAAGAGCATTTTAGTTGTGTGTGTGAATGGTTTTCAGTTGTGTGTGTGAATGAGATTGGTTTCATATGTGAATGTGAGAGGTAATTCTGAATAATGTCCCACATGGTCCCTCATAGTGTCCTGTCAACTGTTGCGTTCCTGAGGGCCTTTTAATAATGAGAGTCAGTGTGAGATCATTGGGTCCGTATCGTGACTTTGTGTTTTATGTTAGCCATCTGTGTTAGCTTGTGCTGGGCAGAGAGAAGAGCAGCTCACAGAAAGACGGTCCTTCATTTTCGAACGGCAGCAACAGATGATTGTCGGCTATCAGCTGTCAGCCCCCCAAAACCCCCTACAATCACAAAATATTCTAAATCTGTGGGGAACATTAAATAAGCGCAGAATCCAAGACAGCATCAAAATTATTTTGCAGCCATGTGTGCCCACCTTCAGGGGCACCACTGCAGCACAGTTCTTGTGAGCATGTTAGCATGCTGTCATTAGCATTTAACTCAACCCTAATTACTGCTTCACTGAGCCGCCGGCATGGCCGCAGATTCTCAGTCTTATTCGTGCTTCCACTGAGTTTATATCACTTCTGTCTTGTGAATCATGTTCTACTTTTTTTCCCGACATTGTCATGAGCTGCATTAGATTTCAATTAAACATGTTGGATTAACAAGCCTGAGGGGAAGTGCCAGATTGCTCAACAGCTCAGACTTTCACTTTCTAACCATAAGCTTCTTAAAAACTTGGTGTGAGAGAAAGTTGTTATTTTATTTGTACTCCTGCTGTTTGTTTAAGTTTGTCCTGTATTTCAAAAGGCAAAGACAATGTTCTTTATATGTGCATATTACATTCTGTACACGCTTTCTGATTGGTCCTGCAGAGTTACAGACGGCAATTATTGTACTCCTGCAACCCATCTTTATACCAAGGCTGCAATTACAACATCGCATGATGAAGAGCACAAAAGGTGGACAAAGTGCATGTGCAATTACGCTTTTATGGTACTTCGAACAACATGCACTCATCCGTGAGGTCGCTAAGCTTAACAATCACACATGACACCGATTCTCACATTCGTGGCTACTGAAGCAGAAAGACGCTGGTGTTATGTTGCCAAAAGGAGCAGGGAGATGATAATGTGACAAGAAAAATACAGGCTGCAGGAGTTCGTGTGAAGCAGCTGTGACCTTTAGCTCCGTCATGTAATGCACCTGAAAGAGCTGAAGCCTTAATTAACAAGTCGCCTGTTCAGATCTGCGTATGGAGATTATAAACAAGAGAGTGTTGATGGAGGCTTTTATGCTGCTGTTTTTGATGCAACTTTTCAGAACTTGCTTGAAAACTCCCATCTGTGCCATCAAATCTCTAAACAACATGAGGAGAAGTCAGGTGAGAATATAAAGTGCTGGTCCACACATGGAAATCTTCAAGGTTTTTAGCATTTATTGATGCAGCTTCATATAAATATGCTTGATCCCCTGTTCGCTGTTCCTCATTTTCTTTCAGCCTTCATTGCATTTTCTTGGTTGCAAAGATCCAAACTGCACATCGAACAGGTGACGTTTGGGAAATCGAGGAGGTACAGGTTGACAGCTTTCTTCACATGCTTGCAGTGATTTAGCTACGATCTTAAGTTAAAAATAGCAGCAAAGTCACAACAGCAGAGAACAGCAGCAGCGTCACGGAGATAAACTGTGAGCTTCTATGTGCCACTTAAAAGGGTGTGAATACTGTGTGTTGATTGGTTCACATGTTAACATGCTGCTTTATGATTCAGATCAACCTGTCTCTGCTGGTTTAAATCTATTTATTTATTTTAGATTATTATACATTTTTTCATGCCTTTATTTAATAGGGCAGATGTAGCATGCAGCAAAGGGCCGCAATATTTATTTATTTAGTTATATAATAAACCAGGAAAGGTCCATGTAAATTTCTATAGAAAATACATATTGGACATTTTTGACCAACCAATGAAAAGAAAACAATAAACCTTTGAATCCTGAGCAATTTGGTTTGTTTGGTTATTTTTTCACAAACAATATGGGAAAAAGGCAATGGGCAACTTGTTTAGAAATGTTCCACAAATTGCACAAAAATTAGTAGATTTAGCAAAAGAAAAAAGAAAATTTGGGAATATAATATAAGTTTAGCAAGTAAGCATAGTTGTTATATCTATAACTATATTTATTATTACCATGATAATCTTACATATTTTCAAGTATGTTCTTTTTTTGTGCTGATTTTGGATCATTTCTTTCAAGTTACACAGTGCCTTCTTCTCATGTTTTTTTTTTTTTGTTTTAATGAATATACCCCAAAGGTTTGATAGTGTGCTGCCC
Organism: Plectropomus leopardus; assembly: GCF_008729295.1. Taxonomy (NCBI): domain Eukaryota; kingdom Metazoa; phylum Chordata; class Actinopteri; order Perciformes; family Serranidae; genus Plectropomus; species Plectropomus leopardus. The sequence continues at coordinate 31,872,367 of NC_056471.1, forward strand.
ATACAGTCTAACTGAACATTGATTTATGGGAAGTAAAAAACAACCACAGTAAGACAAACAAACTGGCGATAAACATGCCAAAATCCCATATGCTGCATCATCACAATTAATATCTGACTCATCAAGCAGCTGTTTGTGAAGATGTGAACTGTGAAATCATTCTTTGTTTCAAACAGCAGCAGACAGTACAGTTTGATGAGTGAGTCAGCAGCTTGCAGCAGAGAAACTTCCCTCCAATAAAGACCAAAGTCAAGTTCAGAGGAACTTTTTGGCGGATTTGGCAGGCTGTCCTGATGCCGGGGAGGGAACAAGGGTGCCTGCTCTGATCCATCTGTCTCTGGATCGGGTCATCCAAAAAATCTGAGGGAAAGATGGTGGATCAGCTGACAGGAAAGAAGGCATGGGGGCCATCGCTGGCTGCCAACTTGGCTGCACGCGGCAGCAGTGGAGTGAAACACATCTGTGTATCCATGTGGTCATTTTCACCAACACGGTGAGAGCAGGACGATCAACAGTGTTCAGGTTCACTCCTCCAGTCTGGTTCTTCGAAGGAGCAAAAACCCAGAGTTCTTGGGCTGCACCAGAAATCACAGAAGCATTTTGAATATTAAATATAGATGAGATGATTAATGCATATGCCTGCTATTTCTGAGCAAGGGCTCCGTTAATTAACCCCCACCCCCGTCAGCGAGTGTATCGGCTGCTGGTGGGTGTTGAGTTGCAGATGGCAGGGGAGCTTCAGGAATCCGATGTGAGCTATTTGAAGCTGCTGCGTCGGCGAGGTTGCGCTTCCTGTGAGTTCCCAGGTCTTCATAAGAGCTGTAAGGTTTCACAGGAAACCAATAAACGGGTGCAAAATATAAGGGGCTGGAAAAGTTTGAATAGAAAGTGAAGTTTGGTGCAGAAGAATGAATCATGTGGCTGTTGTCGAGGATCTTTTCTGCTTCTAATGAAGGTGAGACTGTCCAAAGGTCCAGATGGCTCTGAACCGCAGGGTTCTCCGGGGAATCTATCTGTTGAACAGAGACACTGATGTGATATTTCGAGGGCCAGTTTTGGAGGTAGAGTGGGACGTTTCCCAATGATGAGAGATGCTTTAATAAAGGAGCCACTTTCAAGACGAAACATTTTTTTACAAACTCGTAAAATGTAGAGATCATGAGGATAAAACCAGGGTTCCTGCAGCTTAAGGTAGATTTAGAACGTTAAGACTTTGCCACTCTGAATAAATTGTAAGGCCAATTTTCTTATAATCAAAACTGAAGTGCAATTTAATTGTAATAACAATTGAGATTTTACAGTGCAATGTCAGAAAAAAGATTCATAAAATGCTTCCTCCTATGGTTGAGCATTTAAGAGTTTTTAAAAGAATAATTTAAGTTAATTACCAATTAAGGTCTTATTTTTATTTTAAGGCTTTTTAGGATCTGCAGGAACTCTGACATGTTTTTTTATTTTATGTGAACCTGTTAAATCTATTAATGAGCTATAATCATATTCACTCCCTCAAGGATTTTTATTTCTTTCTCCCAACTGCTCATCCAGTTAGCAGTTTCTGTTTTAACCTTTGTAGCGACTGATTGCAAGTCAGCAGTAGACGGCACACAGAAGTGATCAACGTCATCTGACAGCTGGAACCTGAAGATCAGTTTGAGATGCAGCTCAGCACTTTGTGTCAGTTTTCAAATCTTTGAGATTTCTGCAAGATTTGCATTTTGGTGATGGGATTGCGAGCACTTCTGCTCTGGAAACTCATGTGAAACCCTTTTACTGTCATCATGGCTATGAACGCTAAATATCCTCAAGGTCTTTAGTCTGTGGTTACAAAAGTTCATGAGCTTGTGATTATTCTGGAGGTCATTTTATACACTGAGGTGAACATACTTTGCAATGGCTACTATGGGGGCTTACAGCATCACACATGAATACAACTGGCTCATCAAGAGTATCAGCTTTATAGTCATACCAAATTATCAAATTCAGTTCAAAGACTGAGCAGGATACCAACAATTCATAAATATCAACATATATCAAAGCCCCCACCACGTCTTGGGGCATGACTGCATGAAACATATTGCTCTGCATTTTTTGCTGTATTGAGACCTTAAAGCAGAGAAAGTGAATCATTTTGCAAAGAAGAGTTCATTGCTTCAAATGACAGCAACCGTAATCTCAGTCAGCTCCTACATCAGCAGTGAAGAGCTCTGAGCTGAGAATGAGGTTCCCTCCAGTTTCAAGGCTGATTGTACCATCAGTGGCTCTACCTGTTTAAATAAAATATTATAAAATCTTTTTTTCCCTTTGAATTTTTTTAACCTCCAACCTGCGTATTTGCATAAAAAACACATTAAAATAATCCTAACTGGGATGAGCTCGTATTACCTATCCAATGAAGTTGAATAATTTAAGTTTTTTTCAAAAGATTTGTTAATGCGTGATGCTGCAGTTTGTGTAACATGTTAGTTTATTTCTGGAAGGAAGGTTTTGTTGATAGAGCGTAGCTGAAGCTTACCGTGTGGCTCCTGATGGTTTTGCCACTGGGAGCTGACCAGCTGGTCCCTGCAGGTTAGAAAAAAAAAGCTTTGACCTTCAATGTAACAACAGCCCATCAGTGTGAAGGTCCATTCGGGCTGTTCTGTCATGACCTTTAACCTGCTCCAGTTTGACCCGGCACCATTAACTGTTAGATGGCTGGAGTCTGATTTGTGCTGACTGCTTCGTGGTCTCTTTCGAATGTGACCTGGTCCAAAGGTGCAGCTGTGTTTTGTGTTGCATCATTGCCATCTTGCAATTAATGTTTTGACCTCTGTAAAACTTCTCTCACATTCAAGCTGCTGAACCAGTGAAAAAGACAAAGTTACTGTATGTTTGCTCATTCAGCCAAAGTACAAATTAGAGTTGCAGTTTGACTCTGAGTAACCTCTTTCTCTCGCCAAGACGAGGGCTCAATTAAAAGCTCGCTGCTACATTAAGCTTCATCTGAATCTTGCCTAGAAAATATGTTTATGTATCACTTTGTATTGAAATTATACTTTGATGGGAAACATAATTGCTGCCTGGATAATATTCAGTTGTTAAGTTTTCTGAACTGGGGACAGAGCTACATATTTTGTAGCTCACAGAATCATGGAAGTTTTTTTATACTCACTGTTATCAAACTGGATGGCTTAAATCTAGATAGTGAAATGAATCATTTTTCAGGGGTTTTGACACTCACAAAAAATGGTCCACTGGTTTACAGACGTCTCTTTCCCAAAGTAAGTCAACGGGAAAAAAATCTCTCTGGGCCCGTGGACACCATGTGGTCGACCCGAATGGTGTGATTCCACTTCTGGCCACCAGTTGTGTGCGCATGAAAACACTGAAGGACAGTGTCAGGTAATAACGCTGCTGGTAACCACGTAATATAAGGAGCGTTTTTTTTTTTTTTTGCCTAATCCTAACCAGGTGTGACAGTCTGCTCGGTTGCCATGTACTGTTGTGTAAACATAATCATGCTGCTTCATCCCACCATGTGCATTTGTTGACATCACCGAAACGGCTGATGCAGAAGGATACCTAAATGTCACAAGCAGAAGTTCACTGACAGAGCGGCACCATGTGATGAGTTGGGATGAGAACGTGTTGATGAAGATCTGGTTATCGTTCTGCTCTTATAATGTCAGGAGCCAAATCTTTACTGCAACTGTGCAAAACAGCTGCGATTCACAAGCTGGGTGGTTCTAAATAAATGAAGGTAAATATCCCCCAGCATTGTGTTGCTGGGCAGAATGCAGTTAGAGACAAGGATGCTGAACATAATTGGGTGTGACACATGTTAATAGCCTTTCATTTAGACAAATCTGGATCTACAGTGTAAAGCTGGACGACAGGGCAGACATCAGAGTGGATGCTCTTGGAGAACAAGTCATTATGTTTTGCAGCGTGTGCGCCGGCCGCCAAGACGTGTGTGAAGCCTGATTGTTCCCTCACAAAAATATGAACCAGATGTTTGTCAGTGGCTTGCATCTCTGAAATTGCATTTGCTTAAAATTTGAAGGGAGCACTCACTGTGAATTACGACTATTCTTTGTCGCAATAAAACTGGCAGCGGTTTGATGAATGAGGTGTGGCGTTTATAGGATAAACTGCGGAGCATTTAGAGAGACGACCCTAAGAGAAAATTATCTGAGCATGGGGAAAGCTTTTCGATTGAGCGGAGCAGCTAACAGGAAGAGAGCACAGATTGTTTCAGAGGACAGGTGAGCTTTCACCTGCAAAGAGCTGAGCAGGCAGAACAAAGAACACATCTGTAATGTATTCTAGGAGAAAAATACAGGAGAAAAATGTCTCAAGGAAATTCCTATATCCAGCTTCTCTTTGACAACAGGTGTAAGGACAGAAAAATCCCTGATATCAGCAGAAGAAACTCCAGCAGAAAACAGAGCTGACAGAGTGCAGCCTGCTTTAAGATTCATGCTGTAGCACTGATTCATCTGCATTCACGCTGTGCTGGAGAATTATGTGTCTGACCCAGTGAATCTACAATAAAAGGCAGCCGGCTCTCTCTGCTGACTTTATCCATGCAGGGAGCATTGATCGTTACACCGAGATTTCCCCATTCTCTTATTTCCTGGATTTCATAGATATTACATTTGTTGCCCCAACAGAAAATATGTCAATGAAGCCACGTGGGTGGTTTGGATTCAACGGGACGACAGCCGAATTGATGAAATACAGTAACACCTCAATTTATCCATCCCAAATGGCAATAGAGTGGCAAGATTTAAGCTGGAGAAATCAAACAAATTTGCACGCTGACACAGTTTTAGCTGAGACAGGTTATTATTTCTGATTCATTTATATAACTTATTCTTTCCAAACATATGTTTTAAATGGCCAAGGATAAAACCAAAAGGTAACAAAGTTTTTTTTAAACCTTTGGATCCTGACTAAATTGGTTTGATTTCTTTGAAAAACATGGGAAAACAGCAATAAGCAACTTGGCAAGAAATGTCTTGCAAATTGCACTGAATTAGTAGTTTTATGAAATTTTAAGCATTTTTTTTCAGGTTATTATCATATTTGATGTAAGCACTTATATGGCAGCACCTTGTTTTTTCTGCACAACAATAAAATTCCCCATGTAATTCAGGACATGTAAGAGAGGTGTATTGCAAACAAAAACAGGCCACGCCTTACCCGATATGCAAAACCCTCTAAAAATCCTGAAGTAGAAAGTTAAAATAAAAAAAAAAGTGTTTTTGCTCTTGGGTTCATTAAATGTAAAATGATTTAAGGAACCACTTGTTGTGCAACTTTCTCTGCATCTTTGAGACCAAAATAGTTGGATAAGTAAACAGAAACTGCATTATTTATGTAAGTGAGTCGTGACCAATTATGCCTGTTTACTTACACATAAAAGTTAAGGGGTGTTTTTGGAGGATAATTAGTGGATGTCAAAGCACGTTTCAAAGAAAATATATGGATGAGAATTAATCAGTTTTACCTGAAGAAATATGCAAGCCTCACCGACATAATTTAATTTAATCTGTGAAAAATATCTGTGTGTAACCCTCCACAGCTTGAACAAAACTCCACACATTCGTTTCAGTTCAAAGACGCATCACTATTTAAATATAATAGTTTTTGGGCTCTGCTCCTATGTTGCTGTGCTATAATAATCAAGTTCTCACCACTAGTCCCCTGTTTATGATTCAAAAACAGAGTCCAAATTGTTTCTTCTCTGCACATAAAAAACTGAGCCAAGTTTGTATTGCATCATATCACAGTGAGTCCGAGGTATCTCAACACATCAGATGCTGTTTTTTATCGGAGAAGATTCTGTACCGGAGATTCAATCCCCAGCTCTGTGTAATAAAGGTATAAAATATTCAACCTTGCCAAACTGCTGCGTCTTGCACTCTCGACTTCTGTATTTCCACAATTATAAGCAAACATTCTGCTCATTTATGCAGCCGTGCGAGCTCCTGCATCGTCAGCAGCAGGGTCCTGAAGATTCTTCACATTAAGACGCCTTGTGTCAACAACTGAAGGGATTCTGTCCACAGAAATGTTGTCAGGGGGCTTTTATTTTGAAACAGAAATTGTAACAGAGAAATTAAAATTGCATTAAGAGGAGATATAGTCAGTATGACCATTAAAACACTGTGTTTACTCTCTATTTCTGCTCTGACAACTGTGTGTGTCACATGGGACGAAAAAAAACAAAGAAAATCACCAAGTTTTTTACAGATGTGGCATCACTGTTTTCAGCGATAATTGTGCCACGACAACAGTTGTCGTTTTTGCCAGCCATTGCTGCGTTTTCAGCATCAATTGTGTGACTTATTTTTTCTTTAAAAGTCAGCAGTCGCTGTGTTTTCGGCAAGGATTGTGCAACTAAAACAGTTTTGTTTTAAAATTCAGCAGTCGCTGTGTTTCCAGTGGCGACTGAGCAGGGAGAAGTTTTGTTTTAGTCAGCAGTCTGTGTTCCCAATGGTGATTAAGCTACAAAAACTGTTTGTTTTGGTCAGCTTTAAATGTGCACCTAAACTGTTGTGTTTCCAGCCACTAAGACATTTTTTCACCATCAGCCATCACTGTGTTTCTAGCTGTGACTGTGCCACTGATTTTATTTTTGTGTCAGTCTGTCTGTTTCTAGCAGCAATTGTGCCACCAAAAAGGGAGTGTTTGTTAGCAAGCTTCTGCTTTTTTTCAGCCTTTATTTTCCAGCCAAAGCATCAGTTTAAACATGATTCACAAGTTGTTTTGTCAATAATCTCACATTTGAATAAAAACCCATACAGGTCACCCAAGGAGGAGACAGCTTGCGCCTGAACTCTGAGGGTTTCTTTAAGGAGCAGCGGCACACGGAGCCCAGGTGTTGCCAGTGCTGCTGATGAAGCAGGTGTTTTGCTGATTGCCTTCTGCCACGCCCAACTCTTGTATCTGCAAAGACAGCAGCCACACAAACCAAGTAACCAAAAAAGTGTCTCTCTCAGTCATCAAAACATAGACATCCGCACAACATTCTTCTTCTGTAAAACTATTTTTCCATCTTATTTTTATCTCAGTGTTCACAGCTGTCTTTGTTTGTTTTTGTATTATCTTAAATCCTCTTTCACTGGATTTTTACTTTTAAGCTCTTTGTAACAGTGCTGCATGAATGTTAGGCTCTCAGGCATTTTGCAGATTGTGACTCGAACTGTATAAAAAAAAATTCAATTCTCCTTTGTTAATATTTAAAAGTATTAATTTGCATGACTCAGTTCATTTTTTTTTCTCACTTCAGACACCTGTTCAATGTGTTAAATGAAATATGTGGCCCAGCAAATGAACCTTCATCAACTGAAAATGTCTGGAAACAAATTTCACAGTCTCGCCCACACTGTTTGACTGACAAGTGATCTTTATAGAGTGCAGAAATAACCCCACAAATACAGACAAGTTAAATATATCAAAGAACTTTGCCTCATATTACAGCAGCAAAGTCTCCAAAATGGTGAATGGAAAGGTTAGTGTGAGATTAGATGGAGGCCTACAGGAGGAACAAAGTGAAAACCGAGCTGCAACTTTCTTGCCCGGCCAATCCTTTTGATTCCAGAGAGCTCGCTTTTCAGTGAAACAAGAAAATGGATCCTCTCATTATCAGCAAGCGCAATGGGGCCGCTTCCTTCCTGCTGGTTGACATTTTGATTTGAGAGGAAATAATGAAAGCAATCAGAGGCTCATAACCCGGCTCTCCCACTGGGCTCACGACCCATTTATGACATGTTTACTCTCGGCTTTGAAGACCTCCACGTTTCTGTTTGGGCTTTTTGTCCACTCTCAGGCTCTGTCGCCATCATTACAAATAAAAAGCCTGCAAACTTTGTGTGAAAGGTCATATTAGCCAGAACTCGGCAGGCGTCTGTTGTTGGTGTTGTTGACTTTGTTAAATGATGTCTCAGTAGGACATCAAATTGAGTCCAAACCTGCCTTATTAACCTTCAGCCAGTTTATAACCTGGAGTCAGTTGTTGCTCCACTGCCGACAACGCGTTCTCATCCCAACTTGTCACATGTTGCTACTTTGCAGTGGACTTCCATGTTTAATGTCTAATGTCCAATTATGCCCTAGGTGTCCTTCTGCACCTGCTGATGATGCTCTGGGATGCCGCTACTGTCAACAGTAGTTGTAGTAGTAGTATGATTTTTATGTGTATCTAAAGTGACAGAATATGTGAGTGGATTTTGTCACTGAGAGGTTGAGGGGATGATGAATGGCGTGGCACCTTGGTGAGATGCCTGCAGACTAATGTTTGATATCAACAAACAATAAAACCAGTTGTAGTGGGTCATCATTGTTTTTTCCAGAGGCTCAGTGGCTCTTTAGCCACCAAACATTTGTTTTAGCAATCAATCACTGTGTTTCTTACTGGGATAATGTCAAGAATATATGTATACATATATATATATATATTTATAGAGAGAGAGAGAGAGAGAGAGAGAGACCAAGAGACCACTGCATTTCCAGCAGGGATTATGCCAAAATTGGGGATATTTTAGGCTAAATATCTGCACATGTGCATGCATTGCAAGCAAAAACATGACTGCAACACGACTGGTCAAGTGTGGACTTTTCATACATGGTCCTAAAAAGGACAGCAAAACTGTATCTTACATTCATTTATTCATTTTTGTGTCTTTTTATGCCTTGTTCTTAAACCTTATATTAGGCTTCCCCAAAAAACAAAACCTGAAGGACATGGGTTGCATTTTTGGCAACTTACAAAACACTGCACACATGCAAGAGATTGAAAACGTAATTGGGCTCTTTGGCTTCTAAAAAGCAGCCACTGCTTCTTTCCAAAATGATACAAACAAAAGAATCTCAAAACGAAAGCAAAGTGGGAGTCACTAACTAGAAGGAAAATAATGAATGGCAGAAATAAGAATCGCACATCCAACACACACTCGACCCAAATTTCCACTCAAAACAAAAACAGAAAGCCAAGTGAAGATGTTGACTCTCTGGACACCGAACAACCAACTGAGCACAGAAAGCTTCCCTGTAAAGCCTCCCAGCTCGGCTGATTGCAGCAGCTGAGGAGAACATCACAGCTGCACCCAACAGCTCCTGATCAGCAAGGAAACCTGCAGGCCCAAGATTTTGGATCTGTGTGGACCTCTGACCATAACAATTTATTTAGTTTTGTATTAAAATAGAACTTAAAAATCTGAGCAAATTGGCTTTGTTCCTTTCAAAACCATGGGAAGAAGGAAATGAGTAACCAAAGAAGAAATTACCACTAAATTATCAAGAAATTAGTAAAAAGTACAAGAAAACTTACTGAAAATTAATAAAAATAAAACAATTTAAAAAGAAAATTAAAAAAAAGACCTTTGAAAAGTGGCTAAAAATTCTAATTTCAACTATGTAATTATGACAATTATAAATATAGTTTTTCTCTTGCTTTTCAGTTTGAAATTTGTGGAACATTTCTTGCCATCTTGTTAAGTGCCTTTTTCCCATGTTTTTGAAAGAAATGGCGCCAAACTGCTTTGGATTCGAAAGGTTTAAATATTGTGAAAGCAGCAAAAGAAAAGTGATGCTGCTCCAGGTTTGAAACGGTTAAACAATATTAGCATTCTGTCAATGCTATATTATTAAACCATTAAAATGGTTGCTGATTTTGAAACAAAGCTTTTTCTGCATAGCTCCTCACTGCAAACATTAACAACAGTAGGACTGACTGAGCTGTGTTAGTAACAGGAGCACTTCTTTTTTGACCTTTTCTTCTAAATCCAAACCCCTGATAACCCTGCAGGGCGCTGACCACACAGCCGTCCTGGCAGCTGGTTGCACTCTGCAGATGATACATGTTTGCTTCAGTAGCAGCACAATGGCAGATCAATCACATGCACACAAAGCTGAAAGAGGCATTTACTGCATGGCACATACATGCAGCAGCATAAATATATATATATATATATATATATATATATAGGGTATAATGGGAATTTCCTCGTGTGTTCAAAGCGACACAGTGATAGCTGATGGGTTGTCCAGATGAGAGAGAAAGCAATCACTCTGAGACAGATGACATGTCAGATAGGACAGTCGTGGCTGTGATTATTTTCACTGGAGACACTGCTGCTCAGCACTGGCTGAGGGATGCATCCGCTGATAAGGAATATTGTTTGAGGAGAGCTTGATGGTGGCAACAGATGGAGGCTTGGTATCAATGTAAATGTGGAAAATCCACATCTTTCCCATACTGATATAAAAGCAGCTGACAGATAAACTGACTATATGTATGCCTGTAACACAGTGATACTTAACTTACAGCCTGTGGACCAAATCTTGGCCCTGATAGTGTACCATGTGGGCCCCCCAACCATTTTCTAATTCACAAAAAAATATATGGAGTCACAGGGAAGTTTTTGTGTATTATTAGTATACATAAGGTGCCAGAGTGCATAAAACAGCATCATAATAGAGCTTGTTTATCAAAAAAGTGCCAGTGGAGGATCCCCTGCACCCCCGACAGAGGTTTTAGCTAAGCCCCTAATATCCTAAAATCCTAGAAATGATCTGAAATCTGAGAAATGTCCTAAAATCCCCAAAATGTCCCAAAATACAAGCAATGTCCTAAATATCCTAGAAATGTCATAAAATCCCAAACATCCCAAAAACCTGAGAAAAAAAACATCCTGAAATCCTCAAAATGTTCTAAAATTAGAGGAATATCCTAAAATCCTTGAAATATCCTAAAATCCTAGAAACATCCTAAAATCTTTAAAATGTCCTTAAATTCTTGAAGTGTCCTAAAATCCTAGAAATGTGCTAAAATTGGCCCCTAAGCAATGCAAGTTGAGACTCCCTGCTGTGACACAACAGACAGCTCTGGTTTAATTCCAGATCTTTTGCTTTATGGACAGGAATGATACTGAACTCTGGTTGGTTTTGGGCGATCTTCACCCCCGTTTAAAAACAGCAGCAGAACCGTCTCACTACTATCACTGTCTGCAATCCTTATCAAGTGGAGGATAATTTGCAATTCCTCTGATGCTATCACCAAATAGTTTCAGGATTAAATGTTGAAATGAATGTGTGCTGGGTTAGTCGCTGCTGTAATTACACCATATTTTTGTGTGTGTTCAGGCACAGAAATACTGTGCGGCCCACACATCAGACAATGTGGTTCTTCACCGAATCTGTGATTCCAAACGGGGCCAGCAGGGAAGACTTAAAAGGGCTCTCCAGAGCTGAATGAGGGGGAACGAGAGAGAATGAACCTGTCAAGTGGAACTAAGCTCCCGAAACATGATACATTGCCACGTCAGGAATCTTGTGAATTCAAGCCAATTCAATTATGATTAAGAAGCCACCGTCATTAGTTTACATCAGAGTGGGAGCAGATGATTAATGTGCGGCCATGTTTGGTTTGTTTGTTTTTGTTGTTTATCCTGGGTCACACATTCAGTGCCTACAGTCACAGCACTCATTAATATGAGGATATTATTGGCATAATCGACTTAAAGCCTAATTCTATATTAGAGTCTTGGTATTGAATGTAATTTCTAGTGGGTGCAAGAGACATGCAGCCATGTTGGGAGAAAAAAAAAACAAAAAATTGCAAAATAAAATGTCCAACAGCAGTTAAATAACCACACTGCAAATAAAGATGGACGACATGAGCCCCAAATCGATCTCATTCTGAACTCGTCAAATAGCGCCGCTCTGTCAGTGCTTACTGCGTACGAATGTGACGTCAAAAGCTACCTTTCACGTCTACATGCAACGCACAGGGGCGCCGTCACTTGACAATGGATGGAACTGGTCGTGTGTGTGTGAAACGCCGAAGGACAACGTCAGGTAATAACGCTACCGAGTCTGAGTACGCTCACACGGAGGGTGAGTAAACTATTTTTTCGTGCAGGAGTCAAGAGTTCATATTCTGTGAGTTTGTGTGTGTTTGTGTTTTTGCCCTACACCTTTGGACCCTGGTGGCTGGCTGCAGTACAGTTATAAACCCCGCCTCCTCCATGTTAGGGAATGGGACAAAGATACATAGTTATGGCGAAGTCACCAAGGTGGACAGCAATCAGGTAAACTGCTGGAGCGACCTTGTTCTACAGGAAACGTCTGTAGGTCTGAGAAACTAGAAGTTAAAAACAAGCTCCTCCACAGGGCACGGGCGAAAATATGATTCTGAGATAATTGAGCAACTTTTGTTCACATAACAGCTGTTCAGGTGCAGCTGCACAGCGGCGAACAGCAGGAGGCTGCTGTTGTGTACTGGGCAGCTTCACTGTGAATGAGTTTAATTATACGGTTGTACAGCAGGCTGTAAAGAGCACGCTCAGCAAACCTCCCCTCATAAAAAACAATGGCTGGAAAAAAAAAGAATAACGGTTTGTAATAATGTTTATTGCAGAGCAGCCAGCATGAAAGAAACAAATGTGGTTAAAGTGCTCTTTTTTTATTTAGTTCCCATTGTTTTAAAGCAAAGTGCAAAACTGCAGTAAAAAGAGCTTCTTTTTAATGTGATTGGTGAGTTTTTATCATTTTCTGTTTGTTTTTTTTTCTTATATTTTCCTTTTTTAAGTTAACTCAACAGTGTCATTTTACATTTGGCACTTCAATTTTTATAATTTCCTGTGAATAAAAACGTGTATAGTGTTAGCTTAGGTTTATGAGCCTATATCACAGTTGCAAACAAAACAAATAACTGGTAATGGAAAATGCGAGCTAGAGTAAGTTTTCTCAAGAATACACACACATATGAACACACATCTACAGTAAATGATCGCCACTGCACGCGGTCTCCACCCAAGAGCTTGTATAAATTGAGACCATTTGTTAACATTCCCATCACGTGGACGTGCTGGATAATTAGCAGCTATAATTCAGAAACAACGACCTGGGCTCCAGCTGCCTCGTGACGTCCTCCAGGCGCTTGGTAGGATGAGATGAACGGCTCCATGCAGTCAACGGTGCCCATGGGTGAAGTTCAGAACCCCCCGCTGACAGATTCGTTTGTGATGAAGCGGCGGGGAGTTACAGGCTCGCAGTCCCACGAACAGTTTCCAGGCACCTCGTAACTCATCAGGTAAGAGTAGGTAACTAATTAATATCCCGGAGCATTAATCATTGTGTAATGAAGTTTCTGTGTTAACTGAGCAGAGGAATCACTGGTAACAGAGGTGATGTAAACCACATGGAAAAGCCCAACATTAAAAAACCCACCAGACTTTTGTTGTTAAATTATTGCAGTTTGACTTTTCTCCTCTTTGTATTTTGTTTTCTTTTGCTATAAGTCATAGACTAGGTGAGTGGTTCCCAGTTGGTCCAGCCATTGGATCCAGATTTCTCCCTTGTTATTAGTTCAAGGTCTCCATATTTTAATGTACACATGCTTGTGTTTGGCCCATGTCGTCGACTAGTTTGCTGTCTCTGTCAAGTAGTTCAATCAATCAATCAATCAATCAGTCAATTGCTACATTTTCATTGAGTGATATATGCAACTTCTCCTCTGGTGCAACTTCCAGTAACCATGGCGATGGATGTTTAAAACATTAGCAGCTTTATTTCTATTGCAGCCACTGCCTGAGCCATTATTGTTTCCAATCGAAGGCGACGTAGGCGTGTTATGTGAGCAATTATGGAAAGACAAGCCTCTTATATGTGGGAACGGCCACATATGAGGGATTTCTGGGTGACAGTCCACAATGTCACAGAGGAATTGTGAATTTAACTACCAGATGATCAACTTTTGAAGAGTTATGTGATGCAATGACACCTCTTGTTGCTCCTGCTGCATCATGAGGGAGCCAGTTCCTACCGACAAGCACACAGCCATAACATCATGTGACCTAGAAAAGTAAAAAAAATTGTTTTCATTGCACCTTTGTGAAATATGTTTTTTGAATTGTATGAAATACCACCTCATGCCAGCATAAAAACTTTTTTTGTGATAAATTGGAGCTTTTTTCTAAATTCATGTGTTGCCATTAGTAGTATTTTATACTCGCAATTTCAATTTGCTTAATTTAAGGGTTAATGGAAACCCGCCCACTGTGGCATTTATGTCCACTTCACACCGGGATTGTTCTGCTGTGTAGGTGAGAAGGGAACTCAGTGTAATACAATGAATATCTGCCAGGAGAGACTGTGTGAGCATGTGTGTTGGTCTCCTTATATTTAAAGAAAATCTGTCTTCCCCCTCTTCATTACAAACTATCACTACACCTTCAAGTACAGCCAGTGTAGCGGAACAACTATTAACACTTTTCAGACCAAAACACAACCCTTAGTGAGGTCTAACTGGTGTTAGGTGATGAAGTCTGGCTCGGACTGTGTTCCAGTTCATCCCAAAGGTATTAGCTGAGGTTGAGGTCAGAGCTCTGCAGACCAGTCATGTTCTTCCACACCAAACTGGAAAAACAATTTCTTCAATACACTAGTGTTTTTGTGATTGAGGATATAGAGAACTGCAGCGCTGACATTTTTCCACTGGCCAGTACAGGAGTTAACTTCGCCCTTCTTGCTTTGTCAAAAAGGCTACAGGATTTTTTCATTGGATTTTGAGTTATTGCAGAAAATAAGCTCTGTTGTGAACAAACGTTTATGATACTTACACATATTGTTCAACAGGATAATCTTCACAAATGAACACCATTTAAATGGTTTCTGAAGCTTACATGCAAAAAGCTAACATTAGGCAGTAATTAAACTACACTACTGTCACATTACTTCACAGTCGCCACCAAAACAGGGCTGTGAAGACATTTTCGGTATCAGTATGCTTCTAGTTTATTTTAGGCACCTGTTAGTAACCCCCTTTTTAAGACACTTAAGGCTTCAAATTTCCATCGTGGGGCACTGACGTATTAAATGTTGTAGAAGTAAACATGAAAATCTCTTCAACTTGTGTTAACCACAGAGCTTATTTCAGGCATCAGACATTAGACGTTAAAGTTATTCAAAAAAACAAGGAGACAAGGGAACTCGGAGTGCTAAACAATGCAAAATCATTTCTGGGTTTTAGGACTTACACAACACTATTGCCGTTTTGAAAGAAGAAAGGATGATCACCAAACTGTTGCCGCAAAGTTAGAAGGACACCATTATCCAAAATATCCATAAAATATCCTCTATTAGAATAAAGAGGCTCCAGATCAAAAGTGCACATAGTAGAAAGTATAAAAGCAAAGTGTGTCCACAGTTTTTTTTTGGTTTTTTTTTTAATTAGGTATCTATGTTTGACATTTCTAACTTAACTCTGACAGCTCAGGTATGAAAGGCCAATGTGATTCTTACATATCTGAGATTTCAGAAGTGCCAGGTTTATGTGAAATGTTTTATTTTTTATCTTAACTTCAGAAGAAAAGAAAATGAAAAAAGTTCTTAAACTGCCCATGTTGCCACATCCAAAGGTCTCTTCTGGAAAGATCTTGAAGGTGAAAGGATCTCAAAATTGGTGATTAAAATCTTAAACTACCATAAACAAAAGTACCAGAATATTTCTTTAATTAAGAGTCTTCTGCAGGGTTTTCAGGTCTCCTAGCAACAATAGCTGGATAAAACTCTGTAGCATAGTGCGCAACTTTGTTTCTCTTCCCACACACCCCCCCACACACACATACACAGACACACACACTGATTGGAGAATCCTGCAGTGCTCAAACGGACTGAAGTGTCCTCCGCTGATGTGCTGTAGTTGAAGCAGTGTCACACTGTCACATGTCAGTACTTCCTCGGTGACAAATAAATAAAATTATTGCAGCATTTTCCTGCTCGAGAAAAACAAAAGGTTTTGAAGGGTTGCCTGAATGATTGACGACACGAGGGAGCAGACACAAACAGAGGTGGTCAAAGTGATCTCTGCAGTCTGCTCCAGCGAAGTACAAAGGTTCAGTCATTACCTTTGTGCTGCAGCCGGCACCAGGACTGTAGGTTTCAAACAGTACCATTTTTGTGAACTGAATACACAAACAGGAAAATAAATAATACATGATAGAAATGAAACTGCTTTGTTTTACAGATTTATAGATTTTGTTTTTTTTGCAAGTTGGAGAATTGAGGATGTTTGACAAGCAGCGCTCTGATTTTAGCCTCATCAGTCTGTGTGCTGCAGCATTTTCGTTGAAGATTTTCGGCTTAATTCTCTGGATCACCAGTGTTACCATTTGAAAAAGGTACAAAAGGGGTCAGATATAGATTCAAATTATCAATTTATATAATTATCACTGTGTTTAAAGGTCACTGCTCTCTGTAATCTAAAATATGAGACTAAAGAGCTTTAGTGAATTATATCTAGAAATGAATATCTGCACATAAACAGGTGGAACAAAGTTAACAGGAGAGTGTCAGAGATGAGATGTCAATCAAACACACACGGTGTTGAGGAGACGGTTAGTCAAAGTAAATGTAGGTGGATGTTGGGTGAGAAGGAGCCTTAATGTACTTCAGAGAAAGATGATCGGAAAGTTTATTTATTAGGGGTGTGTGTGCATATAAAGAGAAAATACGGCCTTGAATCGTACTGTATGTTACATCAAAGATATCCACAAGCCAAACAGCATTTACATCTATTAACTGGGTTTTCCACACACCCATTTATTTGTGGCTGCCTGCCATCATAACACCTGCCGTCACGTATTGATTTTCTGTTTTTGGAGCTTTACCGTTCATTAGGAGCACCGCACATAGATTCAAAATCTGTGGGAAACAGAAGAACTGAGCTGAGGTTGGCGGATTAAAAAACATAATGGATCAAAACAGATTGATTGTTTAATGTTGGAAAGACCGTCCCACTTTTTAGGTGTTGTACATACTGTGATGAGTGTTTGTGTTACATAAAATGTGAAGTCAGCCATGAATATTTTAGTGTATTTGTCTAAAAATGTTAAATTTTAAAGTCATTATGTGACCTAAATGTCTCAAACTTTAGAAAACAAAGGTGAAATAAAGTATTTGATATTTACTTGATGTCTTCTTTAGGTTGAAAAAACATATACTTTATTAGTGATTTTCATCATAATCACTGTAATCTTTATTACAAAAAAAACGACAGTGACTTGTTTGAAAACACAAGATATATTCGACATTACCTTCATTTATCTTGTTGACTGCAGAGGCGTTTGAACAGCAATGTCACTGCTGAGCCGCCTAAATCAATTAACATGTTATCACTTATTCATAGTCAATTAAAGCGACACAGAGCTGTCACCAGGCAGCAAGCGGGCTGCTGCACTGGCTGCCTGCCAGCTAACCCTTAACGCCACCTCCACCGCAAAACAGCCAGCGTGGGACAATTTAACACACCGGCGGAGGGTGGAGGTGACTGACGAGCTCGAGGTGGTTTGACCTGTGCGGGAGGGTTGAGCCTGAGTCACACCACATGAGTTTAAAACAAATTCCCACGTGTTATTTTTAAAGCACCATAACAATCCAACGTACACTGAAGGCAAAAACTATACTGTCTCGTATTTATTCAGGATCCCATAAACGTCCATTTATCATAGAGGACAAGTATTTTTGGCAAAAGGTAAAACTTTTGTCTTGTTTGAGGGGAGACACTGCAGGTGAAAAAAGGTAAAACTTTTATTATATTAAAAACATTTTAATATTACACCTGATACTTAAATTGGCCCCTTGAAACCTGAAAAAATGGCAATGAGCAACCCAATAAGAAAAGACAAAAAAAGCAAGAAATTAATAAAAAGGTACAAGAAAATTACCTTGAAAATCTGATTTTTTTTAAAAGGGGAAAAAAATAAACACGGAAATCGATGTGAACATTAAAATAATAAAAAAAGTAATAATGAATAAAATGAAATATATTTATATTTTATTTTTTCCGTGACATGTTAAATGTATAATAATGATAATTCTATAATTATCTGATAATTATTTACAATTATTTCATTATTTTTTAATTTCTACTAATTCTCTGTCCCTTTCTCCCATTTTTCACTTTTTATAAATTTCTTGCATTTTGCAGAACATCTTTTGTCAAATTGCTTATTGCATTTTCCCCCATGGTTTTGAAAGAAATCAAACCAATTTGCTCATGTTTCGGGGGATTAAATGCTTGTGAAAGGTGTCGGAGTGCAGCACAAGAGAAGTATTGCTGATCCAGGTTTCACAGGGTTTAGACAATTATTTTTTTGTATTATAAGTTTTTGAAAATTGTATGTTTGAAAAGTCCAAATATTTCCCCATGAAACTTCTCCAGCTGATTACTTACATTAAGAGTTTTTAAAAAAATTATTATTATTATTATTTTAGTCTGTCATGGAAGCCCGCCTAATGACTTTGATCATAATCTACATGTTTTTTATAGTACTGCCAATAGAAGGTTATCTATCCTGATCCTTTATATATAACTTGAGGTGGAAGACAGAGGCTGTGGCTCAGTTTCATTTTTAACATGTTTCCTGTCTCACTGTTGCTCCTTAGAGTTGCTGCGTAGCTGTCAAGTGACCTATTTCAAGTGATCCTCCCAATATTTGCAGTTTGCATTAATTCAGAAGCTGCTCAGTGTTGCAGGCGTTCCCACTGCCAGCAGCTCAGGCAGCACGTCCTCCTCTCTAAGTTAACCACTTGAGGCTGAAATGTTGAGCAGCAGTTTTCTTACATTTCCAACCAGCGTACACACAGAAAAAAATAAAGCAAAAGTCTGGTGCTGCAGAAGTGGCAGAGCCTCGCTGTGCAGAGAAAACACTCACAGAGGAGCTTTTTTCCTCACCTTAAAGAAAGAGTTCACTAGCGGTCTACTTTTCCTAACAAACACAGATGTCTGCCCTCCTGGAGGCCTCAGTTTCACCACAGAAAGCCCAGATGTAATATGCAAATGATCACAAACTTCTGCTGGCTCTTTAAAAAGTAGTGCAGCGCCCTCAAGACTTTCCATAACTATTCAAACTTCTCATTTGTATAAATCCCCCCAAACCACTCTCATAACTCCAAACAATACTCTCTCATTTCTGATTCTCTTTTGAATTTTACGCCATTATGAGTGTACTGATTACATTTGTCAACACTTTAAATGTTACAAAGCTGTGTTGTCGGCAGCAGAGATGCAGGAGATCCCAACGCCGCAGCACCCATAACCACCATGAATCATTAAAGGGACGTCTGCTTTGAAGTTCATCTGCGACAGTCTGATGACTCCCCCTGCTCGTCTCCCACAGGGACGGAGAACCTCTCCTCAGCCAGATGCGGCTGTAACCTGGCACGACCCGCCGCTTTCATGAGCTTGTAGCTGACGGATGGGACATCACCACAGTTCGGGTCTCGGTCTCTAAAGCAGCATCGATGTTTGGCCGGCTCTGAGAGGATGCAAATGAAGAGATAAAGCATTGTGTAAAAAAATTGTTGCATTGCTCCCCTTATGTTTCTTTTTTTTTTAAAGTTATAGAGATAAATCCCAATTCATGAATAGTTCATAAACATTTCCAACAAGCCTGGATAATTGTAATGGAAAAACTCCTTTTTGATGACAGAAAAAATCTGTTTTTGTGCAAGAGAAACTAACTTATAAAAAAAAAATAAGTTAATAAATATCTGACCACATACTGAATCTGATTTCACCAAATGTTAACACATTGGCTTAGATCATAAAGAAATAAAACATTTTGCAAAAATAAACAGAGATGCCATTTCAAAATAAAAGCTCTGTGCCAGAAACTCACTCTGCTTCAAAATACAGTGTTCTTTTCCAAACTTTCAGAGTGGACCCGTGACTCTCTTTTGGACTGCGACCCACCAGTTGGGAACCACTGATTTAACTGGTGCAGTATGCAATATTGCAGAAAGATGGTTAATTGTAGCTAGATGATTCTCAGGTCATCAATTACCAACCTTAGGTTGGTAATTGAACCAAACAACATTCTCAAATATTCGGTATTTGACTACAGTGGAATGGGACTCAAAATCCACTGGGCCAATCTTTCTCCAGAATTTCAAACTGAAGTTTGAGGACAAATTAGGCACTGAAGGACTATATTTCCTCCCTGTTGGCTGACTTTTCTCAGTAAGTGTTTTCCAGACTCTTACAAATGATTTAGTCCAGCTGCAAAATGACCTTAAAGCCATTTTTCCTCAGTTGCACTTTTCTGTCTCTTCCAGTTGAGAGTGACTGCCAAATAAAGACAGCTAAATGCCATTTTAGAGAGCTATTCATTCAGTGCCATGAGGCAGACAATGCGACAATAGGCTTGGCACAAACACAGGCACACAAGCCCACACACACACACACACACACACACACACACAGTTAGCTGATGCTGATGAAATGTCATATAGGATGTAGTTTCAGCTAGTAATTATTTGCTGTTATCTACGATGCTGAAACTGAGGCTTTGACCTTTTTCTATATTTCTGCTTGCGTTGCATTTTGTGTTCCTCCCCCCCCGAGAATCGATGCCGCGATGACCTCCTGTCAGCTGAGCTCAAATTCAGGAAAGCACAGCAGTGGACTCCCCCTGCATGTGGAGTCATAATTCAAATCAATGGTATTGACCAAGAGAAGCAAATCAATATTCTCAAGGGCATAAATAAGTGTAAATAAAAAGCCTCGGAGCAGCGCCTGTAGCTCCCGTTTACTGTTAACATCCCACTCTCCAACTGTGCTGCTTGGCAGAGCCTCAAACATCTATTGTTTAAACTTTGTGGCTTTAATTGACCGATTACATGTATCTTTTAAAAGGAGACCATGAATAACTTTAGTTTTTACTGAGTTGTGAAATGCATGAAAAATAACCAAAAAAAACATCAACATTTTTATTCTTCCATGCCAAGGCCAGAAGCATTATGTTTTCAGGATGCCCGTTCAGCTGTCCGTCCATCCGATCCTGCTGAACTCCTCCACGTAATTTCTTTAAATTTGGCACAAGTGTTTGAGTGGACTCAAGGATGAAATGACTAGATTTTGGTAGTCATAGGTTATAGGCCAAGGTCACTCTGACCTCATCTGTCTCATGCTTGTGAAGGCAATTGAGTGGACTCAAGGATAAAATTATTAGATTTTGGACAAGGGTCAAAGGTCAACTCATAATATTCTGCATAAAACACTTTTCTGGCTTTTACCCAACATCATTTTAATTTTTTATTCTAATTTTGACGCTGTGCTGATTATAGAGATCTTCATGTTTCAGAGATAGCTGCAAATTGCATGTGCAACTTGAGTAATGCATGGAGGCATACAACTGCCACGCACTAATTCATTTAATCCACCCCATCTGCAACACATTAACTGCAATAATATAGGTTAGAGAATACTTAGTGCTCTTTTAAAGCTTCAAAACTTTCACACAGCACTGTGCAAATGTAATCATGTTTTGCTCTGCGTCAGACCACACCGTGCTGCAGTTGCTCTAATGGAGGATGGAAATGTGACAGAAGATTTACACTCTGGCTGCCAGGAGCATAATTAAGTGGTTCACGCTGGTCGAAAAGGCTGAAATATCTTTTGTGTTCTCATTAAAACAGCAATGCAAATATTTGCTGCACACATATGTCTGCAGTGACAACTTGAGGAAATGAAGCCCCAAACAGTCTGCAGGAAATAAAAGGGCCTGTGCAGAGAGAGGAAGTCAACGCACACTCCATATGAGGGTGTTGGAGGTTTAACCCTTCGAAACATAGGTGAATTTAGTGGATTTCTTAAAAAAAAAAACATGGGAAGGGGGCAACTAGAAATGAAAGAAGAAATGACCTCCCAAAAAGTAATAGAAATTACTGCAACAAAAAGAACAGAAAATATGTATAATAAATAAATAAATAAATAAATAAAAATAGACAAGAAAGTAAAAAAAAAACAACATACAAACAGGTCAGAAATTACCTAGAAAATGTGACTAATAATAATAATAATAATAATAATAATAATAATAATAATAATAACAAAACAATAATAATAATTTTAAATAATATTGTTGACAATGAAAAAAATATAGTTTCCCCCCTAGCTTTTTTACCTTTTTCCTATAAATGTTTCTCCCAGCTTTTTCCCTTAAAAAAGAAAAAATTTAAATCTACTAATTTTTTGCAATTTGTGAAACATTCATTACCATGTTGTTCATTGCCTTTTTTGCATATTTTTGAAAGAAATTGCAACAATTGGCTCAGGGTCAAAGGTTTAAGTACATCTGAAAGCATCTGAAACCAGCACAAGAAAAGTCATGTTGCTTCAGGTTTTACAGGGTTAATTCGAAGGCACTAGATATCAGATATTCGCTTCAAAATAAATATTTTTTTTTCTGTCAGAGCAACATGTTTAAGATGTCAGAGAGATTATTTATAGTGCTTTAATTCTGTGCCAGGGGACGATATCCGTGTTTTGTCATTTACAAAGAATGAATCACATAAGCTGATGACACTTCTGGGTCTTCATCTTGAAATTCATCCAGTGATGAGAGACTCAGGTGCATTATGGCGGCTATAACCTCCCCCCACAATCTCATTCATTGCTTCTGCATCTGCCCGTCCACGAACAGGCCGCCAAAAACATGGCAGCAGAGCGAGAATGCAGAAATTAAACAGGACAAAATAAAATGGGGTTTAACGTGGCACCGTGCCCCGCGGTGACAGTTCAATCGGAAAGCGTTTTTGGAACGAGCCTCTGATGGGTTACACAGCCGTTGTGTTTATCTGTCCCTTTGTAAATGTCATAGACAAAGCAGAAATGCCAGGCTTTTGTGTTTCTCTGGCTGTCTCGTGTCTGCAGCAGAACAAAAAAGACGAGATTTCCATAAACACGGTGCCGATGTCCGTCACGCATGTGACTTGGCAGCATGGCGCCTCATTCAGGATGGACCACATGTGGACACATTATTATTGATTTGGCTTTAAAGGCAGATCTGTGCCACTGAACGGACAGGGGAAATCTGTCCGTCATCACGTTATGTAAAACGTGTTGTCCAGGTGTCCGTTACAATATGTTTGCTTTTCCACTCTGCTGCACTGTGTGTACTCAGAGGTATCAGTGCAGTCAACAAATGGCTTTCTTTGGAAATGTATTTGAATGGGTTTAAAGGGTGTCTTCATGCTAAAACTTAAAAATACCTGTATTTATTTTAGATGTGATGTTTAAGTGTGATGTTTGTGCTTTTTCAGTTTGATTGTGCATGGTGCAGAAGCAGATCTTTATGCTTACTTTTTAAGTATTGTGTTCTTGCCATGACAAAAAGTAAATTCATTCATTAGAGTCTTAAGATAAGATACTATGGATGCCCACTGAGATGCTAAAGATGCCCTTTCAGTTCCTTCTAATGTGACCCTTTATGCTGTAATTCCAGCCCAATGTTGTCAAATTTGATTTTGGTGTAAGATCCCAACACCAAAAGCCACATTTCATGGCTGTACGGTACGCTGCTTTGCAGGTATTATAAAGTTAATACCGGCAGCAGAACTCCAGAGGTTGATGAAACCATGTTCATATTCCCAGGAAGCCACAAGCTCTTTATGCTTTTGCTCTGCAGTCTTTTATAGTGCTGAAAGAAAACTGCACTTGGTTCTTTACATCATGACATTTTCTTAAAGGAAGCAAATTAACCCTTCAGATGAAGGAACCACGCAGGGTTGAGTGAAGTGGACAAATCACTAAAACGTCATACTCTTTATTTCTAAAAATGGAGCACTCTGGTGCACTGAACACACTGAAATAATAATTGGCACAGGTTTCAATGAAAAGCACTCTAAATGTTTCAGAAACTCTCGTACAGTTTTGGAAAAGCTCTCAAATTAATTTGTTTCAGACAGAAGACACGTACAAATTATAGAAATGTTTCTGGAAGATTTCCAGTTTGAATCTTTGTGCAGGCTGCTCAAACCACAGGCGAATTATGGGACAATGGGCCCCTGGGCACAGATATGCAAAAGGACCCACAACCATGTCTCACTACATGACAGCAAGACACACAGACTTTGTACTGTTTTGCTCTTTTTTTTTTAATTAACTTTGCTACTTATTGTTTCTATTTGTGGTAATTTTGTGTGCCCTTGTGGCTGTTTTGTGTCTCATTTCTTTGCATTTCTTTTTTTTTTTTTTGGTCATTTTGTCTCTTTGTACTTGTGTTGTATCTTTTAAGGTCATTTTGTGTCTCTTTGCGGTCGTGTGTCTTTTGTGTCTTTTTAAAGTAATTTGGGGTCACTATGGGGTATATTTGTTTTTTTCTTGGTGATTTTGTTACTTTTTGTAGTCTTTTTGTCTCTCTTTGTAGTTCCTTTGCATTCCTTTGTGGTGGTTTTGTGTGTTTGAGATCATTTTGTGTCCCATTTCTCTTCTCTTTGTGGTATATTTGTGTCCTTTTTGGTTGTTTTGGGAACCTTTGTAGTTTATTTGCATCTCTTTCTGGTTATTTATTGTCTCTTTGAGGTATCCTTGTTTATTTCTTGGTAATTTAGTGACTGTTTTGTAGTCATTTTGTGTCTCTTTGCATCTCTGTGTGGCTGTTTTGTGTCTCTTGGAGGTCATTTTGTGCCCCTTTGAGGCACATATGTTTTCTTCTTGTGTGTCTTTTAGGTTGTTTTGTGTCCCTCTGAGGTACATCAGTTTTTCTTGATGGTTTTAGGACTGTAGTCATTTTGTGCCTCTGTGTTCTTTGAGTATCTTTTTGGTCAGAATATGTTAATAAGTGTCATTTTGCAGGTGAAGGCCAGCAGGATCTGGCTTTGTGATGCAAAACAGTTTATCCCCCAACTGCATTTATCTTGAAAGGCTACGCTGAATAACATTTTTTTTTTGTTTGAGGACACATTTTAATGACTACCATGGTGAGAGAGGATAAATTAGAATGAAAGATAATGATAGATCCTCCTTTTGGTAGAAATATTCAGAGGTAGTTAAGTACTAAATGCACAGATGTGAAACCAATTTGTTTTTTATCATAAAGGGACTGTCCATGTGTTATTTTTCCAACGGTTCTTGTGTAATGGATGTGCACTCTTGTGCAACGGCACGTGTAAAACCTTCTTGGCAATTTGCCCCTCGGTGAGTGAACATGCCAAATTACAGATATGGGCCACCATACCACACGCCATCAAGACACTCACATGTGTAATTGTACAGTACTTGGGAGGACCATCATTGATGTAGTGAATTCTCTAGGTCCTAAACACCTCAAGGCGCTTGTTGGGTTGGGTTGTCCACAAGAATCTGAGAGTGGGTTTCAGATGTCGTTTTACTGTCTGCAGCTTTTCTAATGTCACTTTTATCTTCTCTCAAGCTTTCTTTTTTCATTCCTCTCTACTTTTGTCACCCTGATTTTTTATATTTGAGTGCAAAAGGGTGAATGCTCTTAAGGACAGATGGTCTGAAAATGTGCAGCAATCTCCATTTGCTTTTTTTCCCCCCTTTGCTCATCTTCGAGCATAGCAAGAGAGGTAAAAACCAAGCAACAACATCTGTGACACAAAATAACGCCCAGGTTGAGGCTGGCTCCAAGAGCGAGGAAATGCACAAGTGTTTAATTGGGGGGGGGGGGGGGGGGGGGGGGGGGGGGGGGGGGGGGGGGGGGGGGGGGGGTTTACATAAGGGTTAACCCTTAGAAAGTGTAAAGGCCAGATCAACCCTCTTGTTCAAATTTGGCCTCTTTAGCTCCTAAAATCCAAGATGGTGATGGTGAAATGTCAAACTTGAAGCCTCAAGACGGCAGTGCAAAAAGCACTGGGTGCTCCATGAGTTTCAGTCAGCAGCATGTTGTCAGAGCCTTACAGGAGCTCTTAAGAAACAATGACACATCTTCAATAAGAAATGGTTCAACAAGATGCTTGTAATAATACAGATGGCGGACTTACTGGCAAATAAGTTAATTAAAATGTCAGTTCCATTTATTGACTGTTTAAAAGGAAATACGATTGCAAATGTTTAATTTGTGCATCATCTCTTCATGGCTGGATTTGTGTTTTCTGGCAGATGTGTGTTTTATTGTTCTATTATTTTTCCTTTCTTTCGTTTGGATTGGGCAGTTTTTTGTTTGGTATTTGCTCTCCGTTATATGGAAGCTGTTTTGTATGAACATGCTAGTTTTGTTTACTTTTTGAAATTCAGAAAAACTGAAAAATAAAACAGTTACAAAAAAAGCAAATAAACAAAAACACAAAGTGTCCAGTGGCGTAGAAGAAAACTCCAAACATTGTAAGTTTGGAGACAAAAACCACAGGAAAACACTTCAGAAAGACCAAAATGAGGTCTGGAACAAAGGCTGGCAGCACAAAGCTGTTTGACTCCATGAAACAAACAAAAGAAAAAACAAAAACACAGGGACCAAGCAGGTATCGATGGCTGGAAAGCTCCTGCAACAAAGATAATCAAAGGGAAAATGGGAGCAGGAAAGTGGATGGTATATATAAAGACTGAGGCTTAATGAAGGAATGAGGAGCAGCTGTGCAGGGAGGAGGAGGGCCAGGTGACAGAGGGTGGACAGGTGAGGACTGACAGGCTGAAAATTTCAACAAAGAACACAACAACATTTTTTTAAAAGATGATTGAACAGGCCAAAATTGTACACTGTGATGATAAAGATCTGATCCTCCCCTCTTTGTCCACCTTTGTTAGAGTAAATATGTTGAGGGCTGAGGCAAGTGTAGAAAAACTTAACAACTTTAAAAAAAATCAATCAATAAAATGCAAATAGATAAATAAAGCACGAGCAGACCTGAAAGTTACGAGAGAAGCCTCAAATCAGATTAAAATAAAACTTTAGGAGGAAGGACATGAGGTGGGTTTCCAGATTTGCACAAAACCTAAGCAATATTTTTGAATGGTTAATTAAACACAATTACACGTTGATTGTGTTTCCATTTAGTGATGTTCTGCTACTTCTCCTCTGGTGATAACATCCCAGTAACCATGGCGATGGATGTTTAAAACAGTAGCAGGTTTATTGTTTTGCAGCCACCACACTAGCCATCATTATTTCCAATCCAAGCCCACGTAGGCGTGTTATGAAGCAATAATGGAAAGACAAGCCACTTATATGTGGGAGCAGTCACGTATGAGGGATTTCTGGGAGCTGATAGTCCACGATTTCACAGAGGAATTGTGGATTCAAAACTTCCGGATGATCCGCTCAACTTTCTCAGAGTTATGTGATGCAATAACAGCTCTTGTAGCTCCTGCTGCATCATGAGGGAGCTAGTTCCTACTGACAAGCACATAGCCAGAGCATCATGTCACAAATAGAGGCAGAAGAAAATGTTTTCATTGCAGTTTTGCAAAATATGACTTTTTTGAAATTGCCTGAAATACCACCTCATGCAAGCAGAAAAAAAAAAATTGCGATCAATTGAAGTTTTTTTCAAAAGTGATGTGTTTCCATTAGACGTGTTTCACATCAGCAATTTCAATTTGTGCAATTTAAGGGTTAATGAAAACCTGCCTATGTTCAGTATCTGCAGAGTGCATTTGTATGAGTGCAGCTGCACAGTGAGGTAAAGTGACTGACAGTGATGTATATAGTCTCCACAGGTACCTCTCAGCTACGTGCAGCTCCAGTAAAATATTTACATGTAGAGCCTGAGGGGTCAACATGTGAGACGGGCATGTGTGTTGTTGAGTACATGCACTGATTCATTTAATGTACGCTTTGGGTTGTTGGACTGACAGCAGGAAATTGATTGCTGTGTAATATTGATGAATAGAAGAACCTTTCAGCCGCATTACAGTGTCTGAAGGAACCATTGAAGCACAGACTGATTAAGATGGCAGCAGATATTTCTTCAGAGGGTAGTTAGACTCAATATATATCATATAGATCGGGGGTCATTCATATATATATATATATATATATATATATATAACATTTTTTTTGAATGATGATATGGGTCGCTGTGTAAGGCTCTAAGAAACGTCCTGTTTTGTCATTCAGATACGCAAACTTGTTGGATGATTAACATCAGGAAGCACAGCCCTGCTAAACAGAAATGAATGCCTCCAATCACCAGAATTAACTGAAGTACTTATTCAAACATGTGTGAACACTAACAAGCAATAATCATGGTAATTTTTCCCACCACTACCTGCAGTCTCACTTGACATGAATTTTTCATAATCAGCTCCATTGTTTCCTGCTGATGAACATCACATTTCACACCAGTCTGTGTTTTAATATTGACTCTCTCTGTTCTCCAAAGGTAAGCGGAGCAATCAGTCACCTCTTCACACACACTCGATGTTTGATAGCTACTTTAAAAAGTTGAATTAAACTTTTGATTGTGTAGCAATGAGAATCATATGAGTGTTTCTTAGAGCTTTGTGTTTAAACAGGTTTTATCAGAGTGAATTTTCTGGTGGTTACCTGCACAGACATGTGCTCTATGAATCAACCTAAAAATCGAAACGTAACAGCAGATTCTCCCTTTAGCCAATATTCAGCATGGCTAGAAAGTCAAAAGTTCAAATGCTTCGGTCTCTTTAATCTTCCTCCTCTTGCTCGGTCCTTGAAGTGAAGATGGTGGGCTTTTTCTCTTGGAAAGCCCAGGAGGCAGCCAAGTCCGTGTCTTTGATGTTATTCTCTGTGTCTCACATCTGAGGGACCTCACCCTCAGAGAAAAGGGCTGGAGAGTTGACAGATGAGATACATGAAAAGACAAGTCAAGAGTTGTGTCAATAGGATAAGACAGCATTGAAGAAATTGAATTTAAACAGTAACACATCACGAGCAGAGGCCTCGACCAAGTAATTAGTGAAAAATTCAATACAGAAGATTCTTTGGGGTCAGTTTTATTTAACACACCCATCCCAAAGCTTAAAATAAAAGTGTTCACGTCTACATATGACGCTCTAGGTATCCTCCTGCGTCTGTAGTTTACGCTCCGGGATGGCGTGTCCGTTTGCACCTGCTAAATGCACTGTGTCAAAATACACTTCTGTTTTCACAGGAAATATACAGTTTATGCTTGTTAAATACATTACAGTCCTTTATTACATTACAGCTCTTTCTTTACTTTGCTACTGGCAGTGTTTAAAAATGACACTGTCAGTCGGCATATCATACCGCCATGACAGGTGCTGTCTGGCCATGGCTTTTTGCATCAAAATCACTGACCAAGCATCTGTATTTGAATAGCTCTGAATGAGAGCAGGTTGCTCATCGCCTTCTTGTTTTGTTTTGTTTTGTTTTTTGAGAAATCAAGCTGGTTTGCTCAAGTTTTGAAGGATTAAAGGAGCTAATGGGATCACATCACGTTGTAACTCAAATAAATTTTATTTCATTAAAGAAATAATGGATGGATGAATTGAGTGATTGATTGACTGATTGCAAAATAAAGGGTTAATCTTGAGGAAACGTTTTGCAGTGAGTGCATCAGGTTTACACACACACTCACAGATACATAAAACATAATAAAACCCACAATGCATGAAACAGTGTATATTGAGTGACAGCATCAAACCTCAGGGCATCATCTTCTAACTCATCAGTGGTTCAAATATTTCCACCATTTCCGCCCTTCAGAAGGAGTCGAGTTCTCACAATGTAGCACACACGTTATTGTCCACACATTGCATTACAGACAAACACAAACACACAAACACACATTCTTACAATTCATCACAATTGTTTTTGATTCCTCACTGAATTCATAACAGTAAACAGCAGATCTGTCATGTCTTCCATTCAGCTGAAGTCTCCTGAGAAACCTGCAGCCTTGCAGTTGATCCCTCATCCTCATCTCAGCGCTGACATCTCCTCTAAGTGTGTGTGTGTGTGTGTGTGTGTGTGTGTGCCAAAAGAGCACAGCAACATGTGCAAAATGGATGTGTTCCACTGCAGCACTAAGTGAATATGTTTCCATTCGAGCGGTGTGTGAGTGTTTGTGTGTAAAGTCTCATTGTCCGCAGTCTTTTGTCTGTGATAATGAGCCGTTTTGTTCTCAGTGTTTTTGTCATCGCTCATCCATCAGCCGTGTCTCTGTTCATCTCCCAGCAATTCATCATTATGAAGAAATCCTACCTAATAATTCATATTTGCTGTCATTTCCATCAAAAAAAGAAAAAAAGACAGCAGTGTGTATTCATTTGTCAGTGTTTATTCTACAAGCATCACACACTCTTTGAGGTGGTTTCTTGAGATTTGTAAATCAGTTTTTTAAGTCTACAAGGCACTTTTTTCCCCTGCTTCTAAATCACACTGTTTTTTGGATGATATTCAAAAGCACAACCCCAAAGAAATCGCGGCAGTACCTTGTTGGAGCTCGGTTATCGTGCAGAAAAATCAAGCGTACCTTCATGTTGGGGTCAGAAGCAGGCAGCTCTGTTGTGGAAAACACTCACAGCACGGAGGTGGCACAAAGGCAGGGCACTATTTGGCAAGAACATAACGTCTCTGGAAATGCTTCGTGTTCCTCTGCTACCGGTAGAGCAGCTTTTGGTGGAGTGGAACAGATGAAAAGATTTTTTTAAATCTGTTTTCCCCTGCAGCTATTAGCACATTAGGCAAGTTTACTGGTAACACATCTTTTGCCAATAAAGGAACAGAAAGTGTCTTATATAAAACATACGAAAGCATTAAGACAAGATATAAAAACACTCACAAGGCTTAATTTAAGAACACATACGTACACAGATCCTCAAAAGCATTTTAGTGCTATAAGTCACTTCATTGCTTTTGTAAAAGCCGAAAATCATATCAAAGCCTAAGTGGAATGCTATGACTAATTAGTGTCATCATTGCATGTATCACAGGGTGTCAGAGCTCGTGTTGCCACAGTGGCAGGGCGAAGGGGGCCCTCTGCACTGTAACTGGTTGGCAGATCATTGCTGCTCTGGGGAGTGATTCAAACTAAATTGCACTAAAGAAAATTATGTTAATTTCTGGATTTTTCTCAAGCCTTGCTTCTTTCCTGTGAAGTACTGAATACTGTTACCTCTTTAGGCCACTGAAATCATTTAAATGGAACTGCCTGAAAAGGAAAAGTACCTCATTAAACTGCAAATAAGTCATAAAAATGCCTGCTTTGATGAGAGTTCACAATTAAATGGTTGGGATACATTTTTATACCTTGCCTTTAAATGCATTTTGGGTAAAAGGATGTCAATCAGAGAATGCTTGACCATATAAGCGTACAGGTGTATATGCATCCAGAATGCACTAATGATGAATTGCGATCCAATCAATGAAACCACCTCCAGAGGTGGTCAGGAACACATTATGACCACATTTAAGAGAAGTTTTGGTGCAATTGTGTTTTTAATCTACATACAACAACTACATGGGAAACATAGATATAAAAACAAAGATACCTAAGTATGGAGTTGAACTGAATGAAGTTGCATGAAATTTAAAGTAGCTGAAATTGCAAATACTCAAGTCAAGTGTCAGTGCCTCAAAATTATATTAAAGTACTGTACTTGAATAAATG
Source organism: Plectropomus leopardus (assembly GCF_008729295.1). Taxonomy (NCBI): domain Eukaryota; kingdom Metazoa; phylum Chordata; class Actinopteri; order Perciformes; family Serranidae; genus Plectropomus; species Plectropomus leopardus. Next base: position 31,903,705 of record NC_056471.1, read on the forward strand.
TACTTTGTTACACTCCTTGACTGGATGTTGCTCATTCATAAGTTGGGAGCCTGCATGTCCCAGTGTTATGGCTATTCAGTAGTTTACTGTTTTGTCATAAAGCTGATTGGATTGCCTCTAGTGACTGACATTAATTTGAACAAGTAATTCATATCGTGTTCACTTTCCGATGTTTATAACAAAACCAATTTTATGAAAATGGCTCAGAATCAAGTGAGTTACAGTCGATTTTGTACAGAAATCTGCATTTCTTAATACACATTTATTTGTTTACTGGCGGATCTTGACCTCCCAAATATGACTCCTGTGCAGATGCACATCAAACCAGGAACGCAGACGGCTGTACCGTACCTGTCGTGTCCACATGATACATACATGGGCGGCATCGCTTGAGAACATGGCCAGACAGAACCTGTCTGGTGTGCATGAAATGCAGCAGGACGGCGTTAGGTTGAAATGCTGCCGGCAGTGATGTAAAATAAGGAGAGCGAGGGTGCCTATAGGGCGGCTGGTAGATGTGGACAAGTCCAACAAACAAACAACAGACTTTCATGCAGGAGTCCAGCATTCTCTTCCCGTCTGAATGTGATGTTTTCTTTCTCTACACCTTAATACGTGTCTCCTTCAACCAATCCCAACAGTGTCTGCCAGCATGTGCATTTGATAAGATCCCAGCATTAAATGCCATGTGCTTTTGTTGCCGAAACAAAGCAACGTTCAGCGTTATCCCATCATGTGCATGTGACATCACAGAAGCGGCATCCCAGAAAATAAATGGCAGACACAGAAGGATGCCTAGAGCGTAGAGTGTAGACTGTAAAGCGGCAATATGTGATGACTTGGGTTGAGAACGTGTTGGAATAATACCCTTCCGCTTTCAACAGTAAAGAAATATTTTTGAAATTGATACTTATCTAATACCCACTGAGTAATTTACGGCATACAATAGGAAATTGAATCTTTTAACAATATAGGCTACATACCTGTAAACGCTAAAATCAAAGATAAAATATGACCTCAATACCATAAATGTCAATACAAATGAGACATTGCAACCCAAATTCATACAGAATAAACAGTCCTGCAGGTATGTTCTAAGTTGATTTATAGCATAATTGTCCTTGTGATGAATGTGGTGTGCATGTGTGAATGCATGGCACTGCACTGTGTGCTCCTCTGAAGCTCCCTCTCTGCACTCTTATCTCTTTGTGGGGGTAGACGGTTTTTCATTCAGGGTTTTTTCAATGTATTATGAATGTATTTCCCCCCGAACAATCACTTTTATCTGTATACATACGATGAGTGTAGACGGCATACCCCACTCACTTCCTCTTCTTCCGCTTTTTCTGCTTTTTGTTGCTCCTACATTTACTCTCTCTCCTCCTCTAACCCGTCTCTCTCTGCAGAGGGAAGCTGTAAAAGCAGCTCCGGCTTCAAACACCACATTCAGTCTCCGGGAAAAAAGAGAGGATGGATAAAGAGAAAAAAAAAGACACAATGCCCTTTAGTCAGGGGGGGAAATAAATTGAGTATACGTGACTAAGTATCAGCCAAAGCTGACGTAGCCTATGAATGTTCAGCTGTGCCGCCCTGAGAATGTTTTAGGGTTCAAACAGAAGGCCTTCAAAGTAAAGTCAAAATACTGCATCACACAATAAAAAAGAACCTTTTAAACCTTTAAATAAGCGTTTTGTTGTGCGCTTAGATCTCACTGTTGGCTTTATTGGGCCCCAAAAACTGCAACAAAGAGGTAAAAAGCAAAAAACAGAGATCTATAGCAGCTTCGTCAAGGTTTGGCACAACACAACAAACACGCTCCAACACCAAACACCACATGGCAAGTGGTGCTAAATGACTAGAGCGATGTGCAATAACAGCAGTTGACAAGCTGCAGGGCTCGGGTGCTCCAGCAAGGGTAATGGCTTCGAGGCGTACAGAATGTGGAGGTGCTGTTGCTGGTAATCCCGCCGGGAATTGGAGCCATTATGGAGATGTAGTCGGCAGCGACCTTGGACAGCTCTGCAAACGTGGCGAGTGACCTCTAAGCGCAGGCAAGGCAATTAAAAGCAGATGAAAACCACAGAGGAGACCTGATTGGATTATTTTTGGTCAGCTCTGCATTGTGGCTTTTTAGGCAGGATGAAATGAGTAGGGGAGCCGTATTGGAAACCTATTTTTGCCCCAATTACTGCCGCTTGTGTCTTTTACTACACAGATGGGAGGGAGTGCACCATTGTATAGCTCTCAGGGTGAGCACAGACTCATCGTCGTCCCAGCTCAGTAAGCTTTGGACGACTGCAACATCAAACCGTCAACAGACTTCAAAGCTGCGCGGCGTCATAAGAGAGAGTTCCCTACCAGGTGTGTTGCCTCTGAAAGGCCCAGACAGAACAAACAGTCTCTGTCTGTGCTCTCTTACTCAAACATCCCTTTCAACATAAAATTCTTAGCAATTTCAAAGAAAATAAAAGCTTAAATTGGTCACATTGGGCGAAAAACAAAAGACATCTCTGTGTGCAAACACAACCTTATACTCACAGCTCCCGTGACATTGGCAGAACGAGCGGGGTCAACACTTACAGCCCCCCTCCTGTTTACCATCTGCAGCCTTTGGCACTGAATTTTCCCTTACTTAGTTTAAGAGTTCATCTCCTGAATATGCATGGTCTCTTTAGTTAGAGGTATGTCTTCCGGGCATTTATTCAAAGCCCAATTGTACTTCAAAAGCATGCATATATATAATGTTCTTTACTTGGGCAAACCAATTTGCATAGATTTCTATATATGTATAAAGCTTTGGCTTCCTTCATGGCAACATGTCTTGCATTTGATTGGATTCGTCGTAGTTTTCAATGGGCAGGAAGGTTGAGCGTGCAGGCAGTAAATAATTCATCATTTGAGTGGTGATGAAAATGGGTGTGTTTTTTGTTTTACTTTGGAATTATGCAGAGATTTAGAGCCACACACATCTGTCTAAGTAAATGCTGCATAGATTTTAATGCATGTACACGCTGTATACCTGCAATGTCACAAGAGGCATGTTCTAGATGATGACCACCATATTTCACATGTGTACTGCCATCTTTCCACCGCTCCGTCATTTGCATAATGCGTGCTGAGCTCTGCTGAGGGAGAATGAGATCCTGATGAAGTGATTGCATGAGATGACATTTGCAAGTCTCCATGTATTATAAATGCTCTCAGCCATTCATATGACAGGTTTCTAAACAAAGGAAGGTTTCACAGATTGGTGAAACCGACCAGCTCTTACCAACTGGCCCAGAGGTACAAACTGGAGTCATTCCAGTAACAAATCGTTTTCTGTTACCTTTAGACTGTAGCTGACCTTTGAGTCAGCCAGGAGTAGAGTGCTGGAGCTGAATGTATAGCTTTCCTCAGAGACAGTAGCCATCCAGTCTGGAGAAAATAGAGTCAGAGAAGCAGCCCAGCCAACAGGAGAAAACCATTTGGAGTATAAAAATCCACACAGTTTCCACTAGGCAACTGGTAAAAAGAATAATATAAAATTGCAACTTCCCTCCAGTTCATCCTCTTCTTTCTATCTTCATGTTTGTGGTGGTTTATGTCTTTATCATGGTCTTTATCATATTTTCTTCTGTCCTGAGTTCACAGAAGAGTCACGCTGAGGTTCCATCACAACAGGCTGTAGCTGGTTTCCATTAAGTTTGCGAATGAACTCAGGAATGCACCCTGACTACCTTGTGAGTGAGAATAGATCGTCTTAATTTGGAGGCAATCCCGGTGTCACCTCGAGGTAACCATATCCGGATTGTAGTTTCAGGTGAGATTTTAGTACTTTTTGGAACTCCAGAGACTCTGGTACTTCCTGAAGCTTTTGATTCATCCTAAAACTTTCCTCCATGCTAAGTGTCTCATAACTCTATCATGGAAAATATCAGGAGACTGTGCTTTGGCCAGTAGTCCACAGAGATGTCTTTCCTCCTCTGCATGGAGAAAATCATTTATATTCCTAATGGCGACCTATATTCCATCTGGGAACCCTGTGATTCACTATTATGTCTGTCGTATTACGAAAGGGTTGGGAAAGGACAAATGTTGTCTGATGAATGGCTGGCCATGCAGATGGAGGAAAAGTGACCTTTAATGGTCCAGTGTGCAGGATTTGGGGGTCTATATTGGCAGATATGGTATATTATATTCATGACTATGTTTTCTTTAGTTTATTATCATCAGAAACTAAAAACAGGTTGTTTCAGTTGCTTGCATCCGGCAACCACACTACTAGACACTAGTCATCACTAAATAGTACACCTTTAAGTTCTGTTTCTGTTTTGTTTTTTTTTTAAGTATATTTATTTGTTATATAAACTTATTTTATACTCTTATTAAATTTCAGTATCATGCTGTTCAGTGCATTTATTTATTTATTTTTTCTATTTTAACTATTTATTTAATTATTTATTTTAGCCATGTTGTTCCTCTTTTATTTTGAAACAAAATAAATCTACATAAGAAAAAAAAACCAAAATGCACTTTTAGTTCTTATATTGTTGTAAAATAGGTATAATTTTTTCGATATCATCACAGCAGTGTCCTCTCAATGTGGTTATTTATATCTCTATCGATCACCAACATTTTCTTGTATCCCTTCTTATATGCTGAATAAACATATGGAATTGAGTGGCCTAATTATCCTGGAAATAACAAATGGTACACTCGGATAAGACATGTAGCAACGCCATCATAAGACTGAAAAAAAGGAAAGAAAAAAAGGAGCAAAAACAACAAAGGGTTAAATCCTTGGCAGCGGCGCCTCAGGCTTTCCAAAGAACACACAACTGGGAGTGTTTGCAGATGGGAAGTCAGTGGGGGATCATGTCCTGGCACCTGCCCAGAGGGGGGGTTTACCCCGAGGGAGGACAGAATAAACCTCTGCACCCTCCTGGTGATGCTCCACTCTGGTTATCTACATCCCCAGACCAACAGCAGGAGTTGGCACTGAAGATAACCAGTTGCATAAGAGAATGGTCCATTTTATTTGGGTTAAAAGAAAAAGAAACAATAAAAAACTCAAATAAAAAGACAATGTGTAGAAGAATAAAAGCTCAGATCAAAAACATTTTGTAATCTGCGCAGAAAAAGTAACAAAATGTAAATCAACCCTTTAGAAGCAGTTGGTGTCTTAAAAGAATGAAGTTGTTTCAGCCAAAGGAGGAGAGTTTAAGTGTATGCATCAGGCCTGTAATTATGTTTCTACATCCATCAGTGCTCTGCATATTGCCCTGGGAAGTAGATGTGAGAAACTGATGAAGGACGGTCCCTCCCCAGTCACTTGTTCACTGCATAAATTTGAATATGGAAGCCCATTTACTCATTGTGACACCCAAATATGAAGCCACAGGATTTGTTTTCATCTTTGAAATTCATTACAATAACCTCAAACATCGATAAATTTCTAGCTTCAGTCTGAAAATAGTAAAATAACACTTGAGGGATCTTCTCGAGATGGAATTTATAATGAAATTAAAGCTGCGAGCAGTGATGAACGGATATTACATCCTGCCTGGAGTGTTCAGTAATGAAACTGACATGTTGGAAATTGGACCACACCATGTAAATTTCATGTAAATCATGTAAATCAGATAATCTTTGTTACATAAGGCTGACTTCCTGTTGTCAATAGGTGGAACTGTGACGTGGAGTCAACATAGGCCTCCATTTAGGCCTGGACTCTTATCGAGCCTATGCAATTTTGGGCAGATTAGACATTATGAGGTTACAACAGTTTCCTCTGTCATGTTGAAACATAGAAATTTGATGCCTCACCATAGCCACACCGTTTGACAAAAACTCAAGTTTTTAACAATCTTTATTCTCAAAGGTCTGTAGATAATACTGTCCAAAATTGACACTAACGAAGGTGAAACCTGTAGGAGGAGTTTGTTAAACAGTGACCTCTTTAAATGGGAACAAAAACACAAAATTGCACAGTCAGTTCAAAATGGCTGATTTTTTGTTGGGTTTAGGGTATGGCTTTAAACCCTGTGACATATTACTCAAAAATTCATATTTTTGCAAATTTGTGTTTAGGATTAAATGTTTCCTTGTACTTCTTAAAATTAATAAACCATATAAAAATACTTTAAAATTAGGTTATTTAGAAAATGCAGTGCACACACAGATGTTTGGATAATACCAATTAGTGCCCTACAAATTACGTCACGTACTTCACATAAATTTACATATTAAACAAATTCACGGAGGTTAGGTTTAGGCCAGTAAAATTAGTGCAGTTAGATTTAGGAAGAGACACATGTTGGGAATGTACTTAAAAACGACTCATAGTTCATACGGGTCTGAAATATGGTCTAGTGGGGAAAGTCCCGTTAGAAAGTCCTGTGTTTGTTTGACCCATCCTACACTGAACCTAACTGGGCCACTCAGGAACGCTTCCCTTTTCACTCCAGTCAACCCACTGGTCATGTGATCGCTTCCTTTCAAAATGGGTTATGAATGAATTACTGGCCCTTCATGAAAAACAATATGTATGATGTTTTTTTTATAGTTCGTGTATGACTTTTGGTGCATTATTTTTCTTCAGAAATGTACAAACAATGCATGAGAACAGCTTGATTCATGTTATTTTTTTTAAACATTTACTACATTCATTTCAAGCCATAAGGTACAGCATAATCCCATATTATAGGATGTTTTCAAGTTTGACCAGTCACCAGAATAAAATGTTGGATTTGTACATTTCTGCAAATTGAGGATGTTTGACATTTGTATGTTGTAAATATTTCTAAAGTGACTTAGTTTAATCTACATGTATAGAAGATGAGTTTCTTATCAGGACGCAGGATAATGGATAACATGGGATGTAACTGAGATGGCTGAGAAACAGCAAACAGCAGCAGACCAGCTGTTGGCAACCAGTGACATTTCCAGCTTTGTCACACCATGAAACTAAAATGTAAAAAAACACAAAGTTTTAACATGTCCACTTCATTTAAAACAAATTCTACATATCCACAGTTTCCAAAAATGCACAATGCCACATTTCTTCTGGCCACTGTGTTGCATGAATATATGGAAGAAGTCAGATGTGACCTCGGTTAAGGGCTTAACTCATCAAAATCTCAGATGCAAAAGCTTAAATGTGGAAATATAGCACTTAGCTGCTTTATTCTGCTGGGATTCATCTTCAAAATACAGTGTAGTAATACCCTGTTCCATTGTTAGGCTGGGACTCTGGGGACAATAAACATTTCCATAAATATAAGAACACATAATCACATTGCATTTTTGGCCTAATCTGTAAGACTCCTATTAAAACATGCCAGCAATACTGGTTGCAATCAAATATGAAACTGAAATAAGGTGCATGTTTAAATGAAGATATTACTGCAGTAAATTAGAATTTTCATTTCACCTCTGAATGAGTTTTTATGAACACAAAATTGCAAACAACCACCTCTGAAGCTGGGTAGAGAGAGAAAGGGGTGGGGAGATAATAACAGAAAATGATTAAACATGTAATCTCTTAATTTCAGTAATTGAAATGACTTTATTGGTAAATATTTATTCTGCAAAATTAAGCCTGTGCTGGTGCTGTTTGCTCTCCATCATATTAATTGACTGAAGTTTTACTGGCCTTGTGCCAGTCTGGTTTATTGATTACAGAAATTAAAATGATGTGATTAAATCAGGCGAATACACAGAACTCATCAGGGAAATTTAACAGTTAAAACTATAGTCCATCATGATTTTTAGGTGCATTGTTTTATCGATTTTGGATTCCTGTATAGTTTACAATATTTTATTTACTTACCTTTTATATATTGTACTATTTTCTATTTTTTTGTATATATATATGTATTAAAGCTCTGAATGGAGATTTTAACACCTGTAAATCATTGGTATTGATCAATACCCTTTTCAACCCTATAATAAATGATGATGATGATGATTTGTACCAACGGCTGGTAAAATGGCCCCAGGGCCTCCTTCCTGACTACAATTTGTGAGTATTCCTATGTTGTGTTTCAAAGTCGACCCTCACACGACCTGCTCGGCCCCTGCACAGTGAAAGTAACCATCAGGAGGTACTGAGTCAGATAAAGAAAGCTAATTTCCATCATTGACTGTGATTTGTGTTTCACTCCGTTTGACAGCTGGATGAGAATTGAGGGGCAGAGGCCCATAAATCAATTCACCTGGGAGTATGCCTCAAGACAATACTTTCGTGGCACACTGCACTCACAACGCTAAATTGGTTGGATAAGGACAAAGGCACAAGAAAGATTCAATACTTTCATGTAGCCTGGAGAAGAGAACAATGCAAACGGCACAAGCTCGTGCGGAGAAAAATCCCTCGCAGTGAATGTAAGTCAATATTCGAGACTTTCGCTGACACACAGGGCGCAAGATAACAGGTCTTCACCTTCAAATGAGCTCCTTAACAACCACAACAGAAGCTGCTGTTTCTGGAAAGTAACATTTTCTAATTTATCAGCCATCAGAGATAACAATGGTCTGAGTGCGGAAGTGAAAATGGAGACATTTTCTTGAAATAAGAGCAGTTCATTTTAAAGGTTTATGGATATGGATAGAATTGTGAATAAACTCATGAATGCAAATAAACATCTCATGGCTAAGACACCACTAACCCATAATTGCAAGATGTTAAGTCATCATTATGAGATACTAAAGTCATTATTCCAAGAAATGATCAGTTTTTGTTTGGCTGGTGAGACCATGCTGATGATGTGAGCGTGAGAGTCCTGCTGTCTGTATCAGTGTGGACTCTTCGCTGCTCTAAACACTTTCCAGAAATTACAGTCCAGGTGCGGCCAATCTGTGATCCACACTATAGGTGACAACGTAAGCAGCCAATAAGTGCTGCGTTGTACTTGGTGACATAAAATGCAGGCTTGCAGTAATGGCAGCAACAAGCAACATGCGCCGACTCCAACATTAGTAAACACAACAATAAGTAAAGTTTTTGCAAAAATAGCGTCAATGACAACAATTAAACAAGAACGAGATCATGAGGACTATGCTGCATCATCCCACCATGTGCATTTGTTGACATCACAATAACGGCATCCTGGGGCGTAAACATCTTACAGATAACGTTACCTAAACATCATAAGTAGATGCAGAACGACACTGACAGAGTGACTCCATGTGACGAATTAGGATGAGATCGTGTTGGATGGTCTTACCGGTCAGCATTTTTGCCATCACCTTTTTCTAAAAATCTAAATGCAGTCTTGTACGTGACAGATGCTACCACGTGACCATGACCAAAATTAATAAATAAATACATTTTGGATTTGATGGCATAGGAGCAAATCTGAAAACAAACAACCTGAATACATAGATTATACACAAATTGTAATGCATATTTTTCCTAGGTATAAGTATGAACAGTACATGAGTTCAGTCTCACAGGTGCAGTGCTGAAGAGGTTAAAATAGATGGGGTGCTGTCTGATGCAGCTCGTCTTTGTGACTGAAGCTACTAAGCCTGTCAGTGCACAATAAAGTTTGCAGGTGCATCTATAAATTAGGGTTAAAAATAAGTCCGAACATCAACATCGATGCCTCTGGTTCCCTCGTCTTCCCCCTCAGTTCGGTTCGTTCTTGTGCCTCCTCAGTTGCCCTCAGCTTTCCTGCCTGCAGGCCCCCTGATGACAGTCGACAGCACGGTGACCGCTGATGTGGAGGAGCTGGCAGCCTTTTCTTAAGTGTCATGTGGAGGAGAGTGGGGTTTGACTAGAACAACTGAGGCTGTTATTGCTGCCCTCTGAAAGCCCACGAGTCCAGGCAGCACTTTGTGAAAGTTTGTGGCAGGCGGCTCAATCAGATCCCAGCATTCTTAGCTGGAGCCCATGAGAGCTAATTCTGATTTATCTGTTTTCACACCTCATTACTTTTTGATTCTTCTTCACTCTGAGGGAGAAACACTCAATTCTTTCTTCCCTCTCTATTCTATTTTGATGGAAAGTCAAAGAAAAGGCAAAAAATAGTCCATCTTATCCTGGAGGCTATGCCAATTAGGAATTCAGGAAACTACGGAGGCAAAAAATAAGAGTTATAAGACATCTTGGAGATGTGAGGACCATCTGCCTCAGCACTTTACCGACCCAGATGTCTCCTGGAGGTATAAGATTACATTAACCACTACTTGGAGTTCACGTTGGCTTTAGCACGTATCTTTTAGCCGCAGGTTCGCAAGTTGTGATGAATTAAAGATGGACTACGGAGAGAATCACCAATCTTGTTTTTGGTTTGTTGACATCACATCAACGGGCTGCGTCATCCCAACATGACGTCATTCCACCATGTGCATTTTTTGACACAACCGTAATGGCATCCTGGACCGTAAGGAGCTGACCAGAGGAATACCTAAAACATCACAGGCTGACGTGGAAGGTCCTGACAGAGCGGCACCATGTGCAGGACCGGAGTGAGATCGTTTTGTTTGACCTTCATGCGTAACTAATACCAGGCAGGTATGCACTCTACTAGCATGCTACATTACACAAGTGTTTCAGTTGACTCTCTCACTTTTGTTGACTGCTCCGTTAGAACTGTCAGTGATATCCACAGGGACAACAACATCAAAAATAGCTAAATGTTATCAATAGTTCACAGAAAAAGGTCGTCAAGGTCCGGACCTCAGAGACCTCACTGTGTCCAAGATCCTTCTCTGCAAATACTACGTCGCCTCTTTCAGCGCACACTCATCCACATATGCAATTACCTGGGGTCATCATCCATGGCCAGCAGTGTCAGTCAACAGTGCGGGTCTGCCACAAATAAATTGGTCCTCGAGGTACCTCCGTGCTCAGCACATCAAACATCACATAACTAATTTGGCACTTGAAATGCGATGAAAAGACAATGTAAGTTGAACGTTGTCTCTCAGAAAGTGAAAGAGCGTAATTTGAATGCAAAACAGACGCCCCAGGAGAACCTGTCTCCACCTGAGTGCCGTCCTGGTGGTATTTTTATTAACCTTTATCACATTAGCAGACGATGAAAATGAACTTCTCTGATGACCTTTCAGCATTATCTGTTAGCTAACTATGCAGGAGGAAGTCTGGGGGTCGATAGAGTTCACCAGCAGCTTTGAGAACGGCAGTGAGAAGGTCACGAGTTGACTATCGGAAAGTCTGAAAGTTTCCAGCTGACCGGCTGTCAGGTGTGGATAATGTCTGATGTCCTCTCGCACATCTACACAGCTTTCGGGTTTCCAGCTGAAATTAATGAGCCTCTGAGAGAATAAAAGGTGGCGAAAGATTGATGCGGTGCTGTCCTTCATGTATCGCTGCCTCCCATGCCTGAGTGATAATCCTGCCCATCACAAGCAGAGCTGGACAACAGAGCGGCTTCACACGATTTTCAAATGAGAGCTTTTCCTCTCTCGCTGAGTCTTTGATGCCTGAACAACTTCTCAGTCAGACATCCCTCGGTGAAAAGAGGCTCTGCTGTATTATACTAATAACTGGGCATGACTGATTTTAGGGCAGACATTGCTATTTCATATAGTGCTGAGTTTGATGTGTGACATGTTCAATAATCCTGCAACACTTCTACAGAAAGTGAAGCATCAGTGAGGTGTGAGAGGGGAGAAACACGCTCTCGACTGAATTACACTGACTTTTGCTGAATTTCTTCCAAAATATGTACTTGAACAAAACATTCAGTTATGATTTGAAGGCTGTTGTTGCAAACTAAAATATGTCACCTTTCAGATTCTTCTTCACGTATGAAACTGACACAGATATGCAATTGTTTCTTAGCAGAGAGCAAAGAAACTAAATCTTGTTATAGAGCCACATTGGGGGTTGCACACTGTTTGGATTCGACGACAAACCTCAGTCAGTTTGAACTAAAACTAGTTTCTTGACTGAATGTGCAACCATTCAGATGACAGCATGCAACTCAGTCACCAGGATTAGTGTTGGCATTGTACCTTCTGCAAACACTGGATATGCTACTTTTGTATAATATGAAGTGCAACATTACGTTTATTTTTTTCCTTTTTAACATGATGTGGTTATCAAGTGGTTAGGTCAAGGCACAAAAACATTTGGTTATGGTTAGGAAAAGATTATTTATTATTTATTTTAGGCTTTAAATACCTTCTTTTGGGGGCACTACCCCAGCTGGAAATGTAGCAATTTCTCAATAGAAAACAACTTTTTTTTAATGTAACTCTCCCTGCAGAAAATGCAGCAATGACTCTTGGTTTGCAGAATCACTCAACACAACATTTATTTTCTTCTGGCAACTGGGCCGCAGCATGACACATGACATGTTTTGTTTTTACTAAATACTAAATAATAAACTAAATAATAAATAAAAAAGCAGTTTTTCAGGTCTTTTACTTTTTTTGTTCAGGTTTTGTGGGGGTGTGTTTTTGCTAATTTTCAGGTTATTTTCTCGTATTTTAGTTCTAAATTCTTACTGATTTCTGGGTCATTTCTTCTTAAATTGCTCATGGCCATTTTCCCATGTATTTGAAAGATATCAAGCAGGTTTGAAAGGGTTAAAAACATTAATGAATTGAAATGCCTATTACACTGAATTTTTAATTGACGCTTTCTTTAATACATTAAACAGTGGTATTAAGCTGCCTTTTATGTAATTATGTTGTTTCAGTGCATCTTCTTGGGTTAAGTGGATGGATGGATGTCAGATGTGTTTCCATTAAATTATTGTATTATATTGAGAACTAACATTCAGGTTGATTTGATTTAGGACTTCAGTTTTGAGACCAATAAAGAAATGACTTCACCCTTTCGCTGCCATTCAGTTAGCACTGGGTCACTTAAACGATAAAAAGGACACCGAAATATTACACAGCCGCCTCGGGAAGCCTTCCAAAATGAGACAACATATATTTTAAGAGCCTACTGGAACATTAATTTTCCATTTTCCTCTCAATCATCTCTCCCCGCATGAGTTTGGAGTGAGCATGCTCTGTGGGGAATCGATTAAATTATGCATGGGGACAAATTGATACTCTGAGCTAAAGGTGGTCCTTATCATTAATTTTCCTCTTCTTCATTATCCTGTTATGATTCAAATGAATAATTGAAAATTTAATATCGTCACTGTGCCCCAAAATGTCCCTGAACTTGAAGTCGGCCCTTCTTTTTTAGGCATTATGGTTATGGGATGTCATGGGTGAAACAGGCTGGAAAGAATTGGGGTTTAAAGGATGGATCCACAGCGCTGCTTTCAAGTATCTCATTACTAATTCTCTCAAATCTTGTCTTTTATTTGCTGCTGCCATCGCCAGTGTAGGGGGGACGCTGATCAAATGACAGACTGTTGATTAATAGATTTCACACCGATGTTTTGAAGGCTTTTTCTTGGCATGTTTGCCAGCCTCATCATCAGCTTTTATTATCCAATATTTCACATCACTTTGTTTCTAATACTCGTCCTCTTGTTGAGCTGCATGATATAAATTCAGATTGCTGAGAATACACTACATTCTGAAAACTATTGGGAAATGTGTTACACAAACACTGGTCTCTTATTGTTAGAAAATTACTATGTATTTTACATCTGCATACAGTGTCCCACATTCTCTTTCAAAATAAGAGTTAAGCAATCTGGATGATAATGAAACCATTACAGTGATTAAACAAATGGTTCCTCTGAAGTGTGCCCGTCACAAAAACAGAATATTGTGCTTAAAGAGTGAAATGGTTTACAATAGTTTTAAGTGGACCCAAGAGCAAGACCAGTAGACGAGGGGGAAAAGGGAAATTATTGTTGGATGAAGCAGGCAGATTGCAGTGAGTCTGAGCCTGGTGGTGAGGGGCTGGAGTAAAGGTGGTGGAGCCGAGGCTGGAGGTGCAGGTTTTGAGAGGCTGGGTGGTGACTGGCTGTAGTGCTGGAGCTTGGAGGAATGAGGCACTGATAATGGAAAAAGCAAAATCAGAGAATGACACAGGTAGTTAATTCTCTAAAAACTGCAAGATTAGCCCATAATATCTATTGTGAGGAGCAGAAACAATACTGGCAGCGTGGAAGCGTGCGTCCAGGGTTTTTAAGCTGCAGCTGATGAGTGGAACGAGCAGCAGGTGTGCACGCAGCGCTCCAGCTCCAGAAACCACACCCAGCCTCTGAAGGCACACAGCAGAAAACACAGTCAAAAAAATCCAGAAAATATGAAAACAGATAGAATCCATACCACCACAAAGAGGACATTTTATGCTAATTGTCATGTTGATAGTTTTATTTTGGGTTTTTAGTTGAACATGTAAAAACTATTTATTTTCCTCACAGTGTTTGCTGGGACACCCTTATTCACCCGCTGTCTCTTAAAGCAACCCAGCCCATCCTCATCTCTAAATTGTCAAATACTGCAGTTTTGATAGCACTTTTGGCTTACAACTGTAAGCTAACTGCACGTAGTGTTTGGGAAGAAACAATACAGAGATCTGGGTAACTCAGCACCTGGTAGGTCAGCCTTATTTGCCTTCATGTGCCCTTGAGATCCTTCAAAAAGGAATTAACTTGGCCCCACTTCAAATGCTGTATCCAGTTTTCTTTATACATCTGTTGTTTCTGAACCATAATTTCAGCTGGGGAGTGTAAAGGAGTAAAGCAACACTTTCTGAAGAATCATCAGTAAAAGCCTCCAAATTCACAAAACAATTGTCTGCAAAACATGAAAGAAAGCAGCTAATTAATTGTTTACAAAATCGTTTAAAAGTTGATACATATACTGTTAAATAAAGGGGAAAGAGTTAAATTTATACCCTAAATGGGCAATGTAAATAGCAATTAAGTGATTTTGCAAAACATTTAGCCCATTTAAGGGTTCACCTAAACAAAGGAACTATCCAAAATGCTATTCCTGTAACACAAAAATCTTGTTTTCACGTGTGAGGGCAGTATTGTATTTAATCCCGTGACACTGAACGGTATCACGGCTCCACAAAGACTGCTGAAGGGGACTGATGCCCGAGAGCAGCAGTGGGCGTTGGTCAATGAGGGAGTCATGAGCTTCACTGCAGCAATCCATCATTTTCGGTTTCCAAATCTTTCTCACAGCCTCTGCATATCGACATGCGAGCTGATACATGGTCACAGGGTACTCAGGATGTTTGATTTCACAGCAAAGCGTATGGATTTTTGCTCTTCAGAGATGGCAGCACACGTGGCCTTTCAACCACTCCAGCGGTCTGGTTAATAATTTATTTACCATCTCTCCTGCTGGAGCTCAAGTATAAGTAGGCCAACATGTCTGACAGTATGGTGAAAGACCTCCTTCTGCCTGCCGGTACTAATTCTGTGCATTATGACATCATAGCATTAGATATTAACTAGCTCTCTTTGAGCGCTACAGTCGTCGGCTTTGATGCCAGGTCTGCTCAGCGTTTTGATCTCGCTACAGAGAAAAAAGCAGTCACATGCTTTGGCAGTATAGTATTCAGCTCAGATGGCGGATCAGGGGGAAAAAATGATCCCCAATGTGAAGACCCAGAAAAATCAACACTGATCACGAGCTGAAGGTATACGGTAGTCTGTCGCTCCCAGTCGGGGAAACTCCCCTCAATCTGTCCCTTCGTTGTTGTGTTCCGGGGACAGAAATATCTTTACTAAACAATTTTCAATTATTTTCCTATCACTAACACTAGTGTTGTATCTTTTATAACAATTTTTTTAAAAATGACAATTTTATTAAAATTAAAAACTAATAAATAATGCTACAGTTGCTAGAAGGACAAGTTTATTTTTAAAGCTGGGGTAGGCTGAAATCCAGAAAATGCAAAAACAAATGGCAAAATATTAAAATACACCCTTTTACTGCAGCTCTCCCCTCTCTGTTTTACGGCTCTCCCACCAGACAACCGTGGTCATACACACACGCAACATGTTCTCATCCCGAGTTGTTTCTATTGCCACTTTGCAGTGAATCGCTGCATCTAATTGTTTATTACGTTTTAGGTATCCTCCTGCATCTGTTCTCTACATCACAGGATGCCACTATCAATACCCTGATGTCAACGTGATTATGTTTAGACAACATAAGCACATGGCAACCAATGGACGTCAACAAACACACATGATGGCACGGATGGTTAGGATTAGGCAAAACAGCTTGCCCTTTGCGCACACTCACGCTCTTTATACTACGTTATTAGTCCACAATATGTGTATTATGAGATTTTTGCCCGGTGACACCAAAATAAAACTGCAAAACTGGAATTTATTGACAATGCAGAAAGAGCTGAAATTGCTGAATTATCATTGTGTCTCTTGTTAGTTAATTTCCAGACTCTATGCCCACAAAAATTCAGTGTTGCAATGTATAGTGTATAGCTCACTTTTTATAGCATGTGGGTTTCATTCAATAACAGTAATATGGGGATTATCCTAATGGTGTTAAAAGTGTTCAACACCCACTAATGCCATTATAGATGCTATGCGCTTGTGATTTTAGTCGAGAATCATCCAGCATGGTGTGAAGCACGTCTCTGAAGCTACTAATGAACACAATGATCTTTCAAACGTGGTGTGAAAAATGTAGAAGCTTCTGCTGCTGAATCAAAGTCAGCTACTAGGATAGTATCATTATGATTTATAGCTCCAAAGAGGTTTCACATTATTTGGGTTATTAGAGATAAGCACATAGCAAAAAAAAAATACCAATATTTGCCGGCCTTTATGCCTGGTGTTGTTTACTTCGTGAGACTGTGTGTGTGGTGCCAAAATGTGGTCCTGGTGACACTTATTCTAGTGGAAAGTACCACAGAAGCCGTTTTGAGTTTTTTGTTTTTTGAGTGTTTTATAGTGTTTTTGAGAAGTTTACACATGTGTAGTTGAAATCAAAATAAAGGCCAAGTTCAAAGACGGATGTGCTCCATAGACTATAGTAGTTGACATAGCCACCCATCGGTTTGTGGACTCCCATTTCAAAGCCTTAAGTTTAATAATTTGGCCAACGCCAATATGTTTTTTGGAGCCAGAAGTGAGCATGTTTGGACGAGATAGTGGGGCTAATCTCATACAGTGCATTTAGAGCTATGGTTAACTGTGATAATGCTCATGCTAATATTCACTGCTGAGAAAAAAGACCGTTTAGATAATATGTATTTACCAGAAAACTGAACATCAGATTCTTTAGAAGGTCTTTTAGTACAAATGCAGAACAAATTTTTTTTAGGTGACCAAAACATTACAATTAACATATATGAACTGAAAATACACTGAAATTGTTACACCTACAGCTATACACACAAATTTCAAGAGTCATGGCCTAAATTATGAAAAGTTTAAGCCAGAATAAAACATATAAGTGGAGGTTATATTAAATTCACCCCCAGTAGAGTTAAAAATTGTTAGGAAAATAGCTATAGTGCGACTGTAAACATCTTTATTTCTGCTGTAAAGTTGAACATTTTAACATGGGGGGCTATATGGGAACCGAATCGCTCTTGGAGCCAGCCTGAAGTGGCCATTAGAGGAACTGCAGTTTTTGGCACTCGTGTGTTGGCTTCATTTGCAGTCCTGAAGGTTGCCGCTTGGTGTGTCAGTTGCTATAAAGCCGGAAAGTAACACTTGTTCCTCCACTTCACAGCCCCATCCCACATTTGTTTTAAGATTAACTTCAGCCATACGACAGATTACTGTCGTATGGCTGAAGTGTCTGGAGTGTTGTGTCTTTAATTGACAATAAGTTAATATAGATTGAATTACTTAGGGAGGAAGAAAAGCTAGTTTACATTGGAAATGGTGTAGATATCACTCCAAATTTTTTTAATGGTTTTAAGAATATACAATTTTAGGGATCCATTTACAGAAAAAAAAAACCAAAACAAAACATTAGACACACGTAAGAGAATTGGGTTGTTTGCAGAGTCAATGTCTCACTCAGTTTGAGAAAGCAGACAGATATTTGTCTCAATATAAGACACTAAAACACTGAAACTAGACCAGTTAAATCCACTTACACACACTGAACAAACTCCGATCATAAAAAACAGAGCTGGGGTTTTTATAGACTAAAATAAAGATTCAATTTCTGGTCATCCAATTTTTTATACAGCAGTTAAAGGAGACATTTAACAAAAGGCTGACCTAATTTTTTGGATTGATATTATAATTTTTTTAATATATAATTGGATTATAAAATTTCAGCACTACAGCAGGTTCTGCCAAAATGATGCCTTGCTGGACATCTTCCCTTTTTTGGAACCAAACAGTCACTTTTCTATTTGGATCAACGTGTCAGTGTCCTCCGTCTCTTGCACAGTGGTAATTCTACAATCAGTGTGTGACAAGATAAAAAAAAAAATACTTGGCAGCTGTCACACATCATCAGGGAGCAGGAACCAGACATGGAAAGAGTCCATGATGGAAAATTAATGAGATCTTCCCCGAACGCCGTCACAGTTTTGTCACAGCTGGACTCTGAGTGGTTCAGTGCCCTCGTTGGGGATTTTTCACTATAAATCTTGTTATTGTGCATTTACGGCTAACTATGGCACATCACGTGACTGCAGTTAGCCACGTTTCACTTAGCTGAGGGGAACTGCAGAAAAATGAGAGTGAAACAGTTTTCTGCTACTCTAATCTTATTCCAGAACATCCACCTACCCTTTCCATGAAAACAGGATAAACAGTAAATACACGATGCCATGACTTATTCAGCATGACAGTGTCTCAGTCTGACAGTTTCTACTGTAGTAGTATTTGCTGGAGGTGACTGAGAGAATGTGCAGCACCGGGGGACACGTACATGTGTGCCTTCCACATCAATGTTTCAGGATCTGTTCACTCCACTGGTCCCCACAGAGATCGGGGCACCGCTCTCTGCTGCCTCTTTGCTTCAGGCCACCGGCACGCTCACTGTGCTGTGTAAAGATCCAAAGCTGGTGTGAAGCAGAGGCCACAATTTCTGCTGCACATTCTGCACGCAGGGAAAAATGCAAATAGTGATTTTTTTAAAAATTATATTAAGAAAAAAACAAAACTCGCACAATAAAGATTCATGTGCATGCTAAAAAAAGGTGATTTGATTCATAGATTCACATCACTTCCTCCTATGTAGTTTTAGGTGATTCTAATTTTTGAATGATGCAAATGAGACTAACCATCTTGTTTCAACCCAATAACTGGAAAAAAATTTGAAATTTTAAAAAACACAGTAGAGGACTAATTTGTGATTTAATCAACGGATCTAGAACTGCCACTAAAATGACTTTGTGGTGAGACTGATTTAACAATAACTGTTTATGGTCATTTCAACCTTTTGGACAGTGTGTCCTTTAATGGTTATTTACCTATGAAGATAAACTGATGAGGGTGTTTGTACCGAAACTTTTAAAGTTCACTCTTGATTGAAAGTGAGGCGAACAGTGGGCAGGAGTTTTTGTTCTGCCTTCGTCTGCCTTTGGTCTCCTACGCACCTGTTGACCTACAGGTGCTCAAAAGTTCAAGTTCTGTGACAAGATGTGACTGCAAATTTGAAAACCACCGTTCCAATTTACAATTTAATCTGATAAATTAAGAAAAACTAGTATATAAATGTTTGGTTTGGCTTGTCAACTATTACATTTCACATTTAATCAGTTCAGAAATTAACTTATTTATTCCATAAATAAGTTAATTTATTAACTGATTAAATTTATCCATGAAACTGTAAAAAAAAATATGAGGAAGGATGGATTTCATGACCCCTGCAGCCTTTAATTACACATGATTGTTAAACACTTGATTATAATCAAGATAATTATGGATGAACTGAATATTTATAAGGCCTAAGAATAGGCCACCACGGAAAGATACTGGTGTTAACCAAGAGCCAAACGAGATTTAAATGAGCAGGCTAATTAAATATCTTAGAGGAGTGTCTCCATGAGGGCGCAGAGTGCTTAAAAACTGCCACACTCGTCTTATTTAGTTTTCATTAAAGTGTAAATGTATATGCCTGGAACTGTGAGGTCTACTGCACGGAAATCAAACAAAACAGTTTGGATAATTTCTTTGGATGTTCTTAAAAAATGGAAATTTAGGAAAAGCAGCTCTGCATTCATGCGTGACAACAATGTTTTTCGATCACAAATTTGCAGCTTTGCATTAATATATTTCAAGATTGTGATTAAATGCATGTGTACGCGAATCCCCTGTGACCATCCAACACTGTCTGCGAAACAAGAATCAATCAAAAGCAAGTCTAGACATAATGAAAAGCAGCCCTGAGAAACGATTTAATCAGCCTCACAGGTTGAAACTGGGTGTCAGGCCACAACCAGAGACCGAAGCCCCCTCGAGGTTAATCTGAACTTTCAAAGAAATCCAATTAAATCTGCAGCACTAAAGAGACAAACACTTGCGGGGCATCTTTTGTGCAACACTGCTCCTGTACAAGAACAAAAATAAGGTCTTTTCTCACCGTGACACCTGGGGAAATAGGGCTCTGTTTCAGCGCCTATTAGAAAAGTCAGCGTTTCCTTTTGTGCGGTGGAAATGTGTCGTCTGCGCTCGCACAAAGACTCTTTGTTTATCTGCTCAGTTAGTTTTTATGGGGTCACATTGCCATCTTTCTCTTTAGGTAACCGAAAGAAAAAGATAACACCACAGTAGTAGTATTTGCTACTGAACTGTAACACAATAGAAACTGGGTTGTACTAAATTTGTCTCAAACCTCTTGTCACTGCTTCCCATTGTGAAAGAGAAAATTGTTCCAAATGTTTTCTCTCATGACCTGAAACAGTTTTCGCACAGAGAAGACATCTCGTGCGAATTAAACAGTATGTGTCAACAGCTTTGCTCCACAATTACACATCCGTGTTTGTACAGAAATAGCACACTGTGAATATGCTCCTGACGTGTATAAAGTTACAAGTTATAAGTAAGTTAAAGTTATCACCTGTTTTATGTTTCAGATTCATTAAAGAAAAGTGAAAATGTGCTTGTGATTGTTTTTGAAACTTTGTGAAGGGTACAAAGAACTGCACGCCGCAGCCTTACAAAAAATAATAATAATAATACTAATAAATAAAGTTAGTTTATGGTTATTATGACATGTATTTAAAAAATGTGCCGCTTCAGAAGAGCATGACTTGAAATCACCTGAAATCACCTGGAATCAGGAAAATTAGTGACAGCACCTAAGTGGGTGGATCAGGAGCTTAATGATAAAGAAACTGCTGCTAATATATGAATAAGCTCTTTATTAACTAAATTTATTAAATACACCAAACCACTCTACTGGGTGCAACATAAGCTATTATTGAGATGCACTGGTGCAGATTTTGCAAATTGACGTATTCATGTGATCAACGATGTCAGCTATGTCAATGGATCGCTCCAGCCCTCTCAAGCTCTAGTGTAAAGTGCAAAAGCTGCAGCAACATAGCTACCAGGCTGAAAACAATGCAAGTTGCTCCTCTTGCTTCTCCTCGGATTCTCTGCAGTCAAATACATTGATACGTCTCTGCTGCTTGTATTATTTCACATTCAGTTATAAAAGCAATAATATTCATTCGACTGCTTATCCTCCACAGGTTGCAAGGGGGATCCCAGCTGACACTGAGCGAAAAAAGAGAGGTACAGCCTGGACAGATCACCACTTACACATAAAACCATTCATGCTCACATTCACAGCTACGGGCAATTTAGAGTCAATAATTAACCTAAAGCTGCATGTGTTTGGACTGTGAAAGGAAGCTGGAAACCTCGGAAAAGCCCAAGCTGACACGGGAAGAACATGCAAACTTGAAACCTTTTTGCTGTTGGGGCACCGCCAGCTACTGCACCTCCCGCCCCTGAGCAATGAAATAACCATTATTTTCTAAGTTGGAGCTCAATCACAGTCTTTTGTGCAGCCCTGTGATGTCTGCAGGTCAAAGCTTTATCACTCTGCATGAAATAATGGAGGTGGAACTAACTCCTGGCGTGAAAATGCCTCTTACCCTGTCTTAACGAAATGAACGAGGAGCAAATCGCAAAAACAGTGGAACAAAAGAAGAATGTGGGAGATGTCAGTCAAACACAGTGTGTGCAGCCCACACAGTCCTGACATGAGGTCTTATCAGGAAAAATTAGTGACAGCACCTGTGTGGGTGCATCAGGGCTGTGTGGGGCATTTTAATGATAAAAGAAACTGCCTCTGATATATGAATAAGCTCACCTTCAAACACAACACAAACTTTATTTAATAAACCATGTCCATGTGAACCACCATCACTCAGAATTTGGAAAAAGGAGTTGATTACGTGTCTCCAGCTGGAGAGGTTGACATATATTGCTGAAGGTAAACAGACAGAGTGTGTTTTTGTTTGGGATTCATTTGTGTCCTTCTTGGCCAACGAGGCATCTACCGCTGACTGAAGAGATGACGTGACGTAGAATACATGAAGGTATCGATCCTGCCTTTTTTTAAGAAAATTCATCAGTTTTATTTTTAATTAATTATTATTATTGTTGTTATTGTCATCTTTCTTTGTTTTGTTTGTATTTGTCTTTGGGAGTGTGTGACTGTGTGAGGGGTTGTTTATCTGTATATTGATGTGCAATCTATCTGCACTTTTTGTGTTACCAAAATTTCAATAAAAATGTTGTTTAAAAAAATAAAATATAAACCATGTCCTCCTGCTTCTGTTAATGGACAAAATGTAACAGGTACAAAACACTGCATGCTGCAGCCTTACAGAAATGAATATAAAATAAATAAAGTCAGTTTTTGTCTATTTTGCTATGTATTTAAAGAATACACAGCTTTGTTTTTCTTTCATGCTTCCACTGAATCCAAAAATACTTGAATTGAAGACAAATGGGTGTGTGTTTAACAACAGCAACACTTTTTCAAAACATCAGTTTCACACAACTCCTGTAGTATGAGTTTCATTTGTCCAGTCGTATGCTCAGTACTTTCCAAACAGACCATCTTTATGACGGAGAACTGAACTAATGGTGAGACTCTGCTCTCTTCAAAGCCAGACACTTTATTTACAAAAACAGTCATTTTATTTAAGTTGCTGGTCTATGGCTGCCATGATCAGTTAGTTAGTTTGTTTTATTGTATGAATTTGGTGTTGTAAAGAATTATTTTGACAAACTACAGATAGTGTGTAAATAGATATTTTGACGTTTTTGTGAAACCTTTATGACCTCAATTGATCGGGAATTTTCTATAATTTGGAATTCTTCGCTCACCAGAGGCATGCAAAAAAAAGCTTATTCACTAATGGAGCATAAAACATGAGGCTTAAATGATACACAAATTGTAATTTGGTGGCTGAAACATTCATTTAAGCTATTGAAAGTACAGAAGGGATGTTGTTACCCATTTCCTGGAATATAAGTGTCACACAAGTTACGATTTCACTGATATTCCCTGTGGTTTTATGGAGACTTTAAGTGTTAAAGTGCCAGGTCTTCCTTTTTCATACACCAATTATATCCCATCTCACCGGTCCTTCCCAACACTCTGTGGACAGTTTAGCAAGTGGACCATATCCCACGCATGCCTAGCTCATATGTTGCAGTGCTCACACGGTTTATCTCAACCTCTCTGTTTCTATTTTTAGATCCAATTTGAAGTGTCAGATTTTCCATTGTTGCACTGTCTGATGAGAATATTGCGTGTGTTTCAGGTGCAGTAATCGTAATTGAATGCATTAAAGCAACCTCATGCAGTGTCTGACTCACTGGTTTAATGAGCAGTCTTATCTGAATCACATAATAACACTTGCATATTTAAATGTGTTTAATAAAAAAAGACATAATGCCATCACTGCTTATATAGAAGTCTGTTTTATTGGGTCCCATTAAGGCACCAACCTAAGGAGTGAACACTGTTAACATGTTGTCGCTCTGTGAACAGTGACTGTTGAGACTGAACACCCATATTATCTGCATTTCATCTGCTCTATCATTTCTGGGTCAGGAAATCCACTCCAATCCCCGGAAAATCCTCCTGAATATCAGCACAGCCATTTTCCCCACCTTTGTCAGTCAAGTCTTGCCAAAGAGCTAAACATCCATATGGTGCAACTGATAAGGAGTAAGCCAAAAAAAAAATCCTGTTGTCTCCCTTTTTATCTCGAACTGGAAAACTTAGAAGTGTTTTTTAATTGTAATTAGACTGGTCTTGTTTATTATTGGATGTCTGTCTGTTTTAAGACTCCAAAAAGTAGCCCATCTGATAATTCAGATAACTATCTAGAGCGTAGATAAATTACTGAATGGGCCTAATGGGAACAGGCCTAAAATGTCACTCACAAAATATCACTGATGTTAACATATACCGCAAGATTTAAAATGGCTAAAAAGAGACACAAAATTACCTCGAAGTGACACATAATTACCTCGAAGTGACACATAATAACTACAAAAGGACCACAGTGAGACAAAAAAACTACAATGAGGCACAAAAAGACCACAAAGACACACAGAGCGACTACGAAGAGACTTAAAAAGACCACAAACAGACACATAACAACTATAGAGGCACAAAATGACAACACAGAGACATAACTACAAGAAAATCAAAAATACCACAAAAAGATAACTATAAAGAGACAAAAAATGAGCGCAAAGTGAAATAAAAAAAAAAACATAAAGAAAGAAACAAAAAGGCTGCAACTGAACACAAAACAAATACAAAGACATACAAAACAAGTGTTAAAAGATACAGAAAGACCATTAAGAGACATAAAACACTTACAAACATAAATTAAACGACCACAACTGGGCAGAAACTTGTACAGAGAGAAATAAAAAGACCAAAAAGAGACTTAAAATGACTACAAACTGACAAAAAAACGGTAACTTGACACAAAGTGACCACAAAGAGAAGCAAAAGGAGTACAAAGACAACAAAATGACCAAAAAGAGACAGAAAAGACACATAAAATGACAACATACAGACACAGAAAGACCACAAACAGACACATAACAGCTACAAATAGATGCACAGAAAACCGAAAAGGGTGAAAACAACCAAAAAAAAGAGACAAAAATGACCTCAAAGAGACTCAAAAGACCCACAAAAAGACAAAAAAGGGAAAAAGTTACTTTAGACATGGCAACAAAACCTTAAAATCTGTGTCTCTCTGCTGTAGGAGAGGTGGTGGGGCCTTCAGTGTGTCTGTTCCCAGGGGCCCATCGTCTTTCAGTCCGTCCCTGGTGTGAAGCTTTCTGGAGAGGTGCTGCACACTGAAAAGGAAATCACAGACTTTGAAAATGTTCATTAATACTGAGATGACCCACAGCATACAAATGAAACACTGTATTTTAATGTTGAATCTCGGTATTGTTAACCGTTTCGGGCAGCGCTGTGGCACATTATGCTTTAAGTAATAGGCCAATCTGCATTTTAAGCACACAGATCTCTTAGAATACCATTGACAAGGATCTCAGATTAAATGACCTTCTCTTGAAGCCTCTGACTTCTGATTAAACATCAGGAGTTGCCTCACGCCTCCACAAACGCCAGCATTTCAATATCAAAGCTGCCGTTTACTTGAAGGAGCACAGGGCCCCCTCTGCATAAATCCCGGCCCATCTCTTGACTGTGGAACAAATGAGTGTCTTAAATTAAATTTGAGACAATTAGGCTGCCTGCTATATGTAATTGGTTTTCTGGATGGATCAAACGGACACAACTCAGGCCCGGATGAGAGGAAATGTGGGCGGATTAAAGGACGCAACAAGGGGACTGGGGCTGAGGAGTCCCAGATGTTTCATCAAACAGTTTGGTAATAAGATATCACACTGTTTCCACTGGGACCCAGTACAATCTGTATGTCACACTTCTGTTTCCTCCTTTTCTCTTTTCCCCCACTGCTCACCACAGGCCTTGAGAGCCATAGAGAGCGTGATTTACTTTACACAACCTTCTGCCACAGCTGCTACAGAGTCAAAATTCAGATGTCAGGCTCAGAGCATTACCCCGCGTTATCAAATTTCCATAGACGACTGGCAGTTCAATTTTGCAGCTCAGCAGAGCTTAATCCAGAGGAGCACTTTCGGGGAAGTAAGGCTGCAGATTTAGCCCGGCGAAATGTGCTGTAATATTTAGTGCGTCGTAATAACACCATGCTGAGGAAAAGACCCAAAACCAAGCCTGTGACGCCATGCTGCAAAACAGGCCTGTTTATGAACATATCATGTAAAGTACAAGGGGAGGGGCAGTAACCCACAGCTCAGAGAGAGCAGTAAACAAGACAGCAAAATGTGGGAGGGGAGCACTTTCTGTTCCCTGTGGAGGTCTGCATCTCAGCTTTGCTTACAATCTGCAGGGCTCAGTCAGGACTCAAATATTCCTCATAAACATTGACAGGACTGTGCATAAAACCGTAAAACTTCTGACAGTGAAGGGTAACCATGGATGTCTGCAATGAATGAATGAATGACTTTGGTGCAAAATGTTCATTTTCTCCTCTTAGTTCCAAAAAAACATCCAAAAGAATATTAAGGATGCAGCGTTTATCAGTTACGCCCCAAAACTTATCACTTTACCTTAGCCTTTAATTAGCCCTGACTTTACTGCTTTGCATTCTGCTTCCCAATCACACACTGCTGCACCTCTTTATAATTTTGAATATCCCTAATTTTATGCATTTTATACACTCTATTTTTTTAGTCGTATTTTATTAATAATGTCAATGGATTTTATTTTATTTATTTCATTTTCCATCGTATGCATTCCATTTTTATCCTTAATTTATCTTACTTTTATCAAGTGGGTTTTATTCATGTGAAGTTTTATTCTATGTATCCTATTCTGATCTTTTTTTAATTTAACATGCAGGTGTATTATTTTTTATTATTATTTATTATATAATAATGTCTTTTGATGTGAAGCACTTGGTGCATGTAATTTCCTTCTTGTAAAGCACGTTTGGCTGCATTTCTTGTATGAAAAGTGCTATACAAATAAAGTTTATTATGATTATTGTTGTTGTTGTTGTTGCTGTTATTGTTAGTATTATTATTAGTAGTAGTAGTAGTATTCAACCCTTTTAACCCTGCAATAAAAATTTTCTCCCAGCATACATTGGTATTTTTGCTTGCCGCAGTACCATCTCTTGAAATATCTTCAAATGCATCATATCTCTAAAATCTGTAAAACCTAAACTTGAAGTTTATGTCAGTCAAAAAATCATAATAAATGATAAAAGAAATAGTGCCCTTAAAAAATAAATAAATAAAAATATCAGACATGTTTTTTCATTAGATTTAAAAAAAAAAATAATCAGAAAATATTTGATAGAAAAGTATCTTAAATGTAGACAAATTAACAAAATATTTCTTGACATTCCATAAATTAGTTGATATTATGGAGGATTAGGGCAAAAAATCAAAAATTTTGAGTATAAAGTCATAAATTTACAGGAATATAGTGGTAATTTAAATAAAAATTAGGAAAGAAGATTTTTATGCTGACGGTTGGAGTTAAGGCCAGGCTACATCTTGTGATTTGACTTTTTTTCTTGTATATTAACAAGTCCAATCTCGTTAATTACAACTTTATTCTCTTAAATTTACCAGTTTTCTTTCATAATATTAGAGCTTTTTTTGCCCTTAATTGTTACCTTAATTCTCAGAATATTATGATTTTATTCTCGAAATCTCAGAATTTTTTTTTGTCTTTAACATGGTACCAATCCTCAGTTGTAATTTGAACTATGTAATTTTTTCAGTTTTTGAGAAATGCTTATTTTTATGGGCAGAGTGGAAAGGCATTGTTACAGATTAACCCTTCATTTCTCTGACGCCACAGCACATTTTTACACTGCAGTTAACGTAACGCAGTGTTGTCTTTACCAGCACACACGCCTTGGCCTTCTGCTGCAAACAGAATGCATTTTCTAGCTGTTATGGTTTTTATTTTAGATTTATTCAAACAGAATCACGGAAACAACATTTTAACAGGTTAATGAGGCTTAGCATATGTTCTATCAGATCCTAATTCAAAGATTTAACTCAATAACAATACATGGATACATGAAGACAGACACCACCAAAAAAAAAGCAATGAAGCGAGTAAACTTACAACAACATTGCGTTTAACGGTTGGTGCTCTGAACTGAATCACCCCAAACAACATATTCTGAGGCAGATTGACAGAATCTGCACCAGCTCAGGTTTGATGGAGTGAAAGATGATGTCTTGTTTTGCAGACGGGGAGAAGCATCAGAACAGCGTGAGAGTGACAGCCTCTCTGAATAAAAAGTTGTTGAAGCACAGTGGTATTTATAGACTGAGCAAAACATCCTGTTGACTTCGCGATAATACTCGAGGAGGAACCAACATGTCCTCGTACTTAAATGGCAGAGCAAGCCGTTTGCCAGTGACTCCCAAAACAACACATATATTCATTAACGGTCACAGTTCAAACATGGTGAAGTTTGTGAAACAGTCTCAGTTTGGTTAGGTTTAGGCACCAAAACTACTTAAAAATCATGTATGTAACATTGAAATAGCATCAACAACTATGCTATGTAAAGAAATAGTGGAGTACAAAAACTCCAGTTCCTTAAATGACCACTTGAGGCTCACTGTCATTTTGTTTACATCCCGGCATTGATTCTTTTTTGTCATTAGTCCTGGAAGAGGGATCCCTCCTCAGTCGCTCTTCCTGAGGTTTTTGCCAACTTTTCCCCCTGTTACAGGGTTTTTTGGGGGAGTTTTTCCTAAGATGATACAATGGTCAAAGGTCAGAGGAATGTCGTATGCTGTAAACCCCTCTGAGGAAAACTGTGTTTTGTGATTATGGGCTTTATAAATAAAATTGACTTGACTTGACTTGGTTGCCATGTGCTTTTGTTTTGCGTAAACATAACCATGTGCAGTGTAATCCCACCATGTGCTTGTGTTGACATCACAATAGCGGCATCCTGTAACATCAACACCTGACACAGAAGGACACATAGATCATAACATGTAGACACAGAGGTCCACTGCAAAGCGGCAATATGTGGCGACCTGGGATGAGAACATGTTAGAGTCATAGATTTGATCTGAATGTCTTGAATTACATCACATATGTGATGTGAATTAACTTTGTACATATATCAAAATAACTCAGCACTGACTTGGTTTCACATGCAACATGAAAAACAGCCTCCTGGGTCAGAGTAGCATGCTTGTTTGACCTATCCATAAACATCCAAAAAATAAATTTGGATTGTAATGAGCTGCTTGTACAAACAACTTCTTGGGTCGTTTTTGAGTGAGGACTGTCTCGGTGGAACATACAGTATTTATACTCCTGCTCTAAGTCTTCTATTTCTGGAGGAAATTGTATATATAATGCAGGCCACTGCACAGGATTAGATGGTTGGGAGGCTGTGTGGCAAAGACTTAACATCATATGCCAGCTAGCACTTGAGACTCAGAGGAGAAATGCTCACTAATTGAGGTCAGGAGTGCTCTTTAACCGAACTTTTTTTAATCCTTTTCAGCCCATTTGTCCGCTCTTTTTAACACAGTGAAATGGAGGAATGTCCCCTCGGAGTCCTGTGCTGAAATTAAATGCCTTATAATACGTCAGACCTCTTGTCACTGAGGTGGTTGGAAAAGCAGCTCCCACGTCCGTGGCTGATACGGTTGGGGAAGGTCCCTGGGTTACTTTATTCATTAAACGGACCTATTATAGCTTCATTTGAGCCGCCGCGGCTGCTGCGATCTCACATCAATGGACTTGTCAATCAGAGTCTTCCCTGGGATGCTGTGATACTTATCGAGGTCCCCTGGACTTAAAGCTGAAAGGTGGAGGAAAAGACTTTTCCAGGGTGATGACAGTCAAACAGCAGTCTGATGGATTTGAAATGAATCACATTTCTCAATGGTTCATTTGCATACTGAGATTATACATAACAGAAGAGAATCTGCGTGCATATCTGCTCGCAGCATATGGTGTGTCCATTGGACGTGGTTTGATGAGAAAATAAACAAAGCTCTTTCATGGTGGTTGCCTGTCTCTGAGTATTAGTCTTGCAAAATGGAAATTCAGCTCTGCCGGTCATGCGTTGTTGGTCACACTGTACATTTCCATCTACAGCTGAGGCACGATTGTGTTTCACACACAAAGCTTTCTGCCATGTGTACACATGCTGCATGTGGGGTGCTGATTGTGTTGTTTTTATGTGCAGTCCATCAGACTCATGCCTGTAAACTGTGGCTATAAACCAAGGACTGTATATATGGTCAGCACGCCTCCATGCTCCCAATGTACAGAAATGAAGCCAAAATATCCTGAATACAACCTCTGCCATCTTGCACTGATGACATCGTTTGGAGCCACAGTAGTAATATTTGCAGTATTGAGTTCCTAAAAATATAAAAACTATATATATAGCTAATTATTATATTTACATTTTTAAAATTACATTACAGAATTGTTATAATTTCAAGCACTTTTTCAAGGTCTTTTCACTTTTTAGAATTGTTTTCTTTTTTCCATCTTTCTTTCTTCATGAAATTTAATCATTTTCTTGTACTTTTCACTAATTTCTTGCTAGTTTTTGGGTCATTTCTTCTTTTGTCGCTTATTTCCTTCTTCCCATGTTTTTGAAAGAAATCATGACAATTTTCTCAGGTTGCAAAGGGTTAAAGGCATTTTATAGCCACTCTGTAACTTTGTATTTGAATGCAATGCAGCATCTGAAATTCAGCATGATGTTTTTAGTACACTTACTCATCTAACTGTGTGGTTACACCCTCTGACTTTTAGTTCACCCAGTGGGATTCTTTTTGTCAGTTCAGCACTGCAGTCGATGTGCCATCAGTGGTCATTATTGTCAGAGACTCTGACACAGAGGGCCTTTAACAAATTGGCACAGCAGTCAAAACAGCCAGATGGTCATTGATAAGACAAATTCTCTCCATGTTCCCATGAAGGAAAATTCTCTCTGTCCATGCACAAGAAAAAAAAATCCTCCTCCAGATTCCAGTCTGTCCAGTGCCAGGCAGAGAGCAGTTAATTGACATTGACTGTTGCATGTCTGCAGGACACCAATGGAGCCAAGGCTTCCCTGCAGCCTGAGTGCTGCTCAGAGAGCACAAAGGCAGCTCGTTCTGAAAAGGCTACCTCAGAGCGTGAATGCTAATGGAATTGATTTATACCTCCGTTTCCTGCAGGGAGAATCGTGGACTTTTATTGCAAAGGAGGAGCCAAGACCCTTGTGTGTGCTCAAAGGCCTGAAGTGGAGAAAATGTGGCTGCACAGTGCAACCCGAGCCATTAAAGAGGCAAGTATCCACCAGTATGTAAGCTTGAGTGTACATTAAACTGGAGGAAAGAGATGATTAGGCAAGAAAGTTAAAATGATCACAGTACATGTCTATCTTGGGATGACAATTTTGACAATTCTGCAAGACAGAATTGACACGAAGCGACAATACTGAGACGCTACTGAGTTGACGCGACATAAAATCAAGATACCTTTGCTCTGCCGTTTCTTGCTTTTTTGAGACCAGTGTTTCATAATTTGAACAACTTTGATAGACGTGCATTATCGAGAAATTGTTGACTACTGTTTGTAAAGAGTATTCCCAGCAAAACTAAAAAGGGAAAGCCAACCTCTAAATCACCATTTTTGCATTTTGTGCTGTGTCTGTGA
The DNA here is from genome assembly GCF_008729295.1 of Plectropomus leopardus. Taxonomy (NCBI): domain Eukaryota; kingdom Metazoa; phylum Chordata; class Actinopteri; order Perciformes; family Serranidae; genus Plectropomus; species Plectropomus leopardus. The sequence continues at coordinate 31,935,301 of NC_056471.1, forward strand.
TTTTTGTTGCTTCCAAGACCTGTAACCAATGTGTTATCTGTTTCATAATGTTCAGTCACATTGAACCTGAAACACATTTTTGGTTGTTGTTTTTTATACTCCAAATATTAAGCATAGTACATCTCGTTACATATTGACTGTCACTGAGCCATGATTTTGACCCCAAAAATGCCTTTAAACTAGCAGTATGGTGGCTGCAAAGATACTTAACAGAGCCAATTGGCCTTTATAACATGTCCAAACCAACAAAAGACTAAACATTTAATGATTATTTTAAGGTTAGATGACATGAATCAATCTCCTAGTTGAAAATTAACTAATCGGCCATTTATTTTACTGAAACTGCTACATGCATGAATATTATATGGCAAAGAGTTTAAAGTCTATTAAGGTACTTGGATAGCAGTAGAACTGCAGAATGTAGTAATGTATGTTTTTCCATCAAAATGACTGTGAGCCTTGTTTCTTTGACTTGGATCTGAGTAAATTCTCATGAAATCTTGTTTAGAGCCTACTAAAGCAAGGTGACTGTACCGAATTGTTAAACTTAATACTACTGCTTTTTGCCTCCACCACTGGTATGCTAACATTAACAACCTGTCTCTGGGATGGGAGTTTCTCTGTTGAGGAACCAGCAGAGCATAAATCACTCAACAGCTGTTCCAACAGACATCCAGAAAGATTTTGTTCCCTCCTGCTCTGCAAACCACATGTGCTTATCGAAGCACGACAGCAAACTATCAGGTTGTCTGATTTATCAAGCAAATGAAAATACTAATTCATGTTCTGACTGAAGCTCTAAATAAATGAAGGTGTTCAAATATATAAGGCCTTTTTGTAAAAGCACAGCCGTACTGCAAATATGGTTGACGTGGCAGCTAACCTTTCAGACTCAGTGATGTATGAGTGGAAGCTAAATAGATGACAAGCTGAAGGGCGACGCCAGAAACCTTGTGAAAGAACCTCATTTAAAAAAACAAAAACTCTGACAAGCAGTAAACCCGAAAATGTCAAAGCATCATAATCAATTAATTTTTGTTTTAATGTCAGCCTCCTTTCTTGTGCTTGGAATTAAACCCAACTCTGAAGTCGTTGCCTTCCCTTATCTCTCCTTGGCATTTCTCCATTATCATTTCATTGAATTTGTTTCATTTAAAAGGTTTGCAGATATCACAGACCCACTTATGACAAACAAACTGCTGTGAGAGCGGTGCTATTTGCATCGCTTTGATGTCCCCGCGGTGTACTCGCTGTGACACGATCACAAGTCTGTTTCTTTAAAAAAGAAAACCCCTCCAATCACGATTTGAACAACACAGTGCATTCGGTTTACAGCCCTTTTTGCTTTTATTGAATAGATGTTGAAATTCTTTCTGAGAGAAAATAAAATGTAAAAAAAAAACAGCCATGTTGATGAAAAACAGGGTTGACTGACAGAAACAGTAACATGTGGTATACATTGAAGGTTTTTGCACATATACTTCCTTAACGAATGCCATGCAATGGGATGTGATCCATGACTCAGTCTCACAAGTCAGGGGCGATGTCCCTTCCCAAACCAGAATTACAGCGTTCTTCACTACCCAGCCTGTTCTCATTCAGAAGTCATCAAGTACCGCCGCTTTTTGCAGTGCAGTGCAGTTGGCGTAAGATCCCGACACCAAAAGTCACCTTTTGCATCTACCTGATATGTAGCTGGATGCTGTTGTCTGAGAACCCGGCGGGAACAGTTTGCGGTGTTACTATACGCCACCGACAACTATACAGCACCATGCCATGATGTGTAGAAAGTTGGCGTCAGTTGAGAACACGGCTGGACTGAACTTGTTGTGTCTGCATGATATGCCGCTGGACGCCATCAGGTTGAAAGTTTCATATAGGGCAAGGCAGAAGGGGCTGTGGATGGATCCAACAAACCCCGGACTTTCATGGAGGAGTCTGGTGTTTGCTTCCTGTCTGAATGTGATGTCCTTATTATCTCATCTTATCATGTGCTTCTTTTGCCTAAAACTAACCATCCATGCTAACATGTGTTTGTTGACGTCCCGTCGCTTGTTTCTGTGTGATTTTGTTGGCTAACCATAACCACATGTGGCGTCATCTCACCATGTGCTTATGTTGATATCATAGTAGCGACACCCTAACGTCAACATCAGACACAAGATACCAAGAGCATAATATGTAGACGCGGAAGTCCACTGCAAAGCGGCAACATGTGACGACTTGAGATGAGAACGCGTTGCACTCCCACTGCTTCCATATAGTATTATATTTTCTTTAATTTTACACAAACGGATCAGCAGTCAAAGTTCTGCTGCAGTACTGTTTGAATGCAGAAACACAAGACGATGAAAAATTATATGAAATCACTTTATTCTCAGAGTGTGCGGTGATTCCATTTTTGCAGGAAAGTTACAGACTCAAATATCTGTCTAAAATGGCATGCAGTGAGGCTAACAGGTGGAGCTTTGAAACACAGAGAAGACACAAAACGATTATCAACAACCTTGCCTACATTGCACACCATAAGCATGCATACATTTTGTCAACAAATAGGGAGATAGAGAGAGGGAGAAGGGTGAGAAGATTTTGCAGTACAAAAGAATGCATTTTTTTTTTTTTCAAAATACCAACCACCAGAGGACAGAAACAGGACCGGCTACAGACAAGAAAAGAAAAAATACTGCACGAGAGTAAGCATCTTCTCAACACGTACAGAACAGAGAAAGACAGATGCAAGGAGATAAACATTAGACAGTTACATTCAAGTCACATCAAAGGAGTAAGTTTTTAAGTGTCATATTTTTCAGGCAGTTTTTTAATCATATTAATGGCTGTATGAGCGGCACAAATGAGCGACTGAACACTGGAATGGATTTCTGACACTGGACGACTAAATATTGATTACGCATGACTTGGGCAGTTGGTTTGGGCAGTGATCAATAAGCCATTTAGAGCGCAATCAATTGGCATTTACAAGATATTGATAAATGGGTTTCTGATGGCGTTGGTGGATGAGATGCTAATGGTGACGTGACTTCAGAGCGTACCAGTTTTGGAGACCGGTAGCCTGAAGAACTGCACATGCCACTGATGTTTACTAAGGTTTTGTCGCTGGGAAAGTACTTGGGTTGACTGGGCAGTAATTGTAGCTTTCTGAAATATTCTTGGGCCAAACAAACAATATGTCATTCCAAAACAAAAAAAAAATGCTTGCTAGGCCCCTAGCAATAGATTTTTTCAATTTTTAGCAGAGAAGGCTAGTTATGCTAATAGAAGGCTTGCAATGGTTTAAACTTCTATTTAAATGTAACGCTAAAGTACCTGAGAATTTCAAAATAAATAAGATGCTGTAAATAAAAACAATGAAAACTCTTGACTAAGCCTACTACTACAAGCACTACTCTTTGGTTTGATTGGGTAACTACTTTGTGAATGGATTGGCGTGTTGTGGATGCTAACTGCAAACAACGATCAGTTGCTAACTATCCGCTAACACACTGAACGGCTGCTAAAGGCAGTTTACAAGTACAATAAAATCACAGGAAGTTCATTATATGTGCTCTACAGGTACCCTCTGCATGTTTTTTTAATATATTCAACATGATTACAGAGCTCACAAAGCACTGATAAAAGCTAATTTTCCCTCGTCTATGCCACAGAAAGTCACAAGTTCAGAATTATCCATATTTCATGTGTAGCTAGCTTAATAAAAACAGTGGCAACGTGGCGAAAAAGCTAGTTCAGTAAACCCTAATCACGCCTACAGCTACTGTGCTCATGTGAATCACAAAAACATTTTCTAACAAAATTGTATCACAAGATTTATATCTGCTAATAGCACATTTAAGCTTTCCCTTAAACGTCATGTGGGATTTTTTTTCTATACATGGCAGCTAAAGTAACTTTTACTTGGTCAAGTCTTGAATCTTTATATTTGATTCATTCTAGAGACTATTTTTAGATTATAACAACATCAAATTTAAGTTTCACTGTGATGTACTTGTAGGCTAACGAAGGCATCGGCCGAGGCCCGCTGTAAAGATCTAAGTTTGTGAGTTACCAGCTCAAGTCTGGTGGAATGTCTGAAATATCTGGAATGTTTTAACAAGACACCGTGGAATAACGGAGAAATAAAAAAACAAGGCATATGGAGAAAAATGTCATTATATCGTCATATGAACCTCTCTGAATCTGTGCCATTACATTTACCAGCAGGACGGACTGACTCGACAGAGCAGGTAAACATTTTCTTTTCTACAGTCATGGAGCTTTCATTCGGGGCTTTTTAGACCATCTCCACACATATACTTTTGAAAACAAATATTTTTCAACTTTACTTCCAAAAAGCGAGTTTTTTAGCAACTTATTCAGACTTATCAGGGAATCCCGAAGAGAAATCAAGTTAGTTATATTGACGGATATATTGATGCTCTTGAACTCTGGATTTGAAGCGTGAGAAAAAGTTTTTTTTGTGGATTGTTCCATTAAATCCAATTCAGCAAAGTTATAAAATGCTTTCATTGTCCCAAATGAAAGCACAGTGATGTCAACGATATGTAAATTGGTGCATGACGTTTTCAGGTGACTTTTAGAGCTAGTGCGAGCTACCTTTATTGTAAAAGAGTTGGCATCGCTGTACGTTTTGGCCAATCGCCCATTCAAACAGAATGGTTTGATTTTAGAAGGTGTACGGTTACATTTTTCTGTTTAATACAGAAATGGGTAATTTTTCCAGTCTTGACATTTTGTGAGTTTATTTGACTAAGAAAAGCTAAGAGCGCTTGAAAACACACCTCCCGTTCCTGGTGAAACATGGGTCATGTGCACAGGAATAGGGGGAAAAAAAAATCTGTTTTCAAAAATATCCATATACGTATAAAAAGGGCCTAAAAAAGTCCCTTTTTCTTCATGTTTAGCTAATTTCTGCCTTTGGAAACCTGCAGATTTGTCTTTTAGTTTTGTAATTTTGGACACAAATTGTGCTTGTGCTCATCATTCTGTAACATGTGACTGAACAGTTTTTACGACACGAAACAGATCATCCCACCGTCCCCCCTTTTCTCTTTTTTAATGAAATATGTTCTGACCTACAAAGGCTTCACTGTCACTATGCAGACACATCTGTGCCTTTAATGTCGACTAACATATTAAGTTTAAACACACAACAATGAAGATTGTCTGTTATTGCTGATTTGGGACTTCACTCCCATCAGTTTAACCAACGGACACAGGACAACTTCATTTTCGAACAATATATTGCACTATTGTCACTGTCTGTTCACGTAGAGTGTGTTCACAACATAGTTGTGTTCGTGATTTTTTTTTCTAAACTAAAAAAAATGGTGGAAATGTCAACAAAATATAACTAGCCTGGTCTAAGATTTACACGTCCTACAGCAGAAGCAGAGCGAGCGACACCTGCCACAGGACATAAAAACTGAGTGTTCAAACCACAAACATGTAGAGCAAGTGAATTTATAGTAAGAATTTCCTCTAACTGCTTTGAGACAAACTTCATGTATTTATAGTTTTCCCCATGGAAGAACATTTCAGACACAAAGTCAATTATCGCCTAATGCACATGGTGGACGAGATGTCGGTCAAATAAAAAAATGGAAAACAAGTTATTGCCTCAAATATCAATGTATTTCGCTTCATCATAACAAATGAAATGTGCGTACGTCACTTCACAAAAGTTTACTGCATGCTTTTAAAAAAATAAACTAAACAAAACAAAAAAAATCTCCAAAGAATTCCTTCACTTTCTGGTTTTACAGGTGTTGTTTCGACTGTACCAGTGCTCACATTACACATTCACAATAAACCGATGAGAACATGAACGACAGAGTGAACGGGGGTGAATCCTCACAACGGAGAACTAATAAAAATGCAAGTATTTATATACACTGTATGTATCAAATATTAGCAAGAACAAAACAGGAAAATTCAATCAAATTTTGATATGATTTGGATAATTTCTTAAAAGTTAAAAATATGGCTTATACTCTTAGTCATCTTGTTATATGTCATATTTCACTCATATATAGTTCTCTTTTTTTATAACCCGAGGCTATTTACAAACAAAAAAGGGTGGATGGTGGGTGATATCTGATCTTATTGTAAGTGCCGGACATTTCGAAAGCATGTCACAAAACTTGCCTTGGAGTAAAGATCTGTGTAGGTGTTGCATACTCGTAAAATATGGATGTACGCAAGATTAAAATGTATGCATCACCATCAGAGATCAATTATTTTAAATCAAGGGCAAAGTTGTGGCACATCGCTCAATTCCAGGACACTTAAAAGCTGGGTTGAAGGGGTGGGAATGTGGAGAAAAGTGTGACTGCAGGTTTGGGCGGGGCGGGGTGGAACGGCAGTAGTCTTGGTTAGATGAAGTTAATCAATTTTCACCCCAAAACACTGTTACTTTTTATTGAACATATCCATGAGCGGGGTCGGGATGAATTTCATGACCGTATCCACGATGCTCTCCTCTTCCTCCTCGTCGCCACAGCCGGTGGGGACCGCCTTCTTCGGACGGGTGAGGCTGCCCTCGGAGGCCTGCTCCATAGCAGCTGCTGCCTCGGCTTCCTTCTCCTCCTTCTTCTTGATGCCGTACTGCACAAGAAGGAGAAAAAGAACAGGCAACAATGTTATTTCTCTTGGGGTGATTGGTTTTAGGTACTTTTCTGATATTTACAAAAAGGTTTGGCCGAGGAGGCTTGATGTGTAGGTTTCGAAAACAGGTGCCTTTTGGATTCAAAAAGGACCAAAAAAGGAGGGAAAGGTTTGTTTGTTGGTTGTTGTTATTATGTATGTCAATAAGCCAAAACCAAAAAATTCCAGGGTTTTACAAAAGAAAAAAAGCCTTTAATAAATTGGCTTGATGCCTACGAGTTTCAACATGCAGTCTTGATCAGGGCATGTAAAAACAAGTGGTGCCTCATAGGTATATCAAGGCTCATGTCAGGTTTCAGCCAATCAGAGCAGCACTGGATAATTGACACAAGTGCAATCAATGAAGTGAGTGTGCACACACTCAGGTTAACTCAAAGAAAGACCAGCAAATTCATCACACAATCAGCAACATCAGATACAGGTCACATGATTACATACAAAAACATCAATTAATAAATGAAAATGTACAAGGTACATCAATCCTCAGTAAAGGTTCTGATGTTTCCCTAAAGCTGGCACATTTTTTTTTTACAGATATGGAACATACTTTTCATATATCTTGTGATATAAAAGTGCAACCTGTTCCCATTCCAAACTCATTAAATAGCTCTGTCAGTGCTTTCGCCGTGCGAGTGTGACGCCAATAGCTAGCTTCTGCGTCCACATGCAATGTGCACGAATGCGTCACATGATAAAGCTGTTGGACAGAACCGGTGCGCATTATTTTGTGCTGGCGGACAGCTGGATGGCAGCGGGCATGTCCAGTGTTAACAGGAGATGTCCTAAATGGAGCAGCTGTGTAAAAATGATGAATCTAGAAAAACTTGACGGACTTTCCACACACTCTCACGCCACAAGTGCATTTTCTCGTAGTGATAAATAAATAACGGATAACTTCTGAAAGCATCACAGGGCTCTCTCCTGCTCCTTATCCAATAATAATGGATAAAAACAAACTCCCGCTGTAGTACACTTCTGCTTAGAGCACGCGCAGTCAGAACGTGGCCAGAGTTAATCACCTTCATTGTTCACATGATACACATTTTCTTTTGATCAGTTTATTAAAAGGTTTAAGCTACCCCTCTGCAACCAAATAAAATTTGAACTGGTTTGGGCCTGTTTAAACTGATTGAGGTGTTTATGTGAATTATATTGAATCTGTTTGGGTTTGTAAATCTATTCTAATCAGATTAGTAGTATTATTTAGGCTCGATATTAACCTGTGTGAGGTGTTCCTCTGTACACGCCCCTAAACCTAACTAACCCTGCAAGCTACACTGCCAAACAAGACTCTCAACTCAGTGAGAAACTTTGTAAATTGAAGGCAAAAGGCACTATGACAAAACATGTGAATAAAGATGGTAACAACTTCTCCTTTACTTCAACAGTAAGAAGGAACCCTAGTGACTGACTTCAAAATGTGGGAAGTTTTACTCTAAAAATAGAAATGTTTGAGGCGTGACATGATCATTTCATGCATTTGAGGTAAATTGGTCGAAAATCATTGGTGCTCTCGCAAAGTAATTCATATTTCTTCATTTGCATGAAATTAGCTTCAGGCTGCTTCCTCATTAAGTTTGAGCCCGGTGTACTGCAGCTCTCTGAGTCCTGCATGAACAGCAGCTACAATCGATTTCTGCAATTAGAAGCAGAGTTGGAGCTGAAAAGGAATTTAGGTTTTGTGCTTGTGTTTGTGTGTTTGGGAGTGCACATGGGAGTTTTAACTGCAGCTCGGTCTAATTTGACCTTCTAGGATATTTTATGTACCAATTACAGGCAGAGGCGCACAGTCAGTGTAATGGACAATGCTAACGATTGTCTTGCAAAACCCTGAGCCCCTACAGACTTCAATTAAATCAAGATCGTGTTTAGAGGAGAAAGAGCACAAAATTGCAATTTAAAAGATTAGGAAGAACAACAACAGCTTCATTAATGATGTTACTCTGCTGGCACCATATATTCACCCAATAAAGTTTAGCTTGTTTTTACTTGTGTATGATGATACGCTACATACACTCTACAAACTTCCCTAAAAATGTTTTCCTACATATTATTATATGAATATGTTGAAACTTCACATTTCTGTATGTTTCAACATCTCTAGGAAGGTGTCTGCACAAATCCACATGATTATGATCAGGAAAAACTCATAATTTGGCATAAAAACCCTGATTTTTAGCACACGATCACAGCTGGAAAACACAAAAAAACCACCACTTCTGTACTTTATTGGTCACAATCGGTGGTCTGGAGCTTGGCAGGCGTCACACCATCCACCATTACAGCTCACAGCGTCAGCTCAGATACTACGCCACTTCAGGAACGTTTCTAAGGTATGTATGAAATGTAAAAATTGAACATATAGCCTATGTGGTTTTGCACAAATGTGCAACGGCAACATTTTATTCCAGTGATTGGGCTGCAAATACCATACGATGTTGAAGACCATGAGATGCGGTAAAAATGAATTTTTATTTATTTTTTGCTGAGTATATACATAAAAATTTAAGCATCAGTACCAACAAACAACCAGCCATACTCCATCTGCTAATGACGATCATCTGATAAAATGAAAAGGTCTGGGAAGAGAGCCACTAAATGGAACTTGTGGTGAGACAGTTTTGCCAAATGCTATCCAAAAATAAACTTAGGTCATATCCGTTCATATCCGTTTAAATAAAGCATCCCTAATCAAACACAAATCTTTTATTAACATAAACAGATGGAGAAGATGATATTACTTCTAAATTCAAGAGTAAGCATTGCTAGATGCACAATAATTATCTTATATGTGCGAATATTTTACCCTCTGTACAATGGATAATGCCAAAAGTGCCATTATGTATGCTAATTTAACCATTTGTGAGGCTTAAAATTAATAGTTGGATTTAATCTAAGCTGTGTCATTTTAATTGGGATTTTTTATCCTAATTAGGATAGAAAATCTTGCTTTGAAGAACATTTGAAAGTACCTTTTAGCTTTTGTTTTGTAATGGTTGTGGATCTGAACATTTTGTGCACGTGTCGTTCTACTTTATGTCAAATCAATACAGTTGGACTGGTAGGACAAAGGTTGCAGGTCAATAGGGTGAGTGATGACTGATCTCAAGGCGGAGATGCAGAAAATGAACTGGACATCTCTATGACCTCTTTGCTGCGCTCCCAGGCACACGTTAATGTGATTCGGGCACAATAAATATCTTAAAGTGAGAGTACTGGTGTCCATTTCTGCTGTGAGGTTGTGCAGAGGGGGGAGTGCAAGCATCTGTGTGGTTTTAGAGTGGAGCACTCAGGTTGTTGAGGTAGTGAAGCAAAAATGCAAAATGCAAACACTTTTCAACCTTTTATTTGCTATTATTCAAATTTGTTTGAGTCTGAATCCGCATCAACAAAAATCTTTTGTCAAGACAAAGCTTCCTTTTATGGAGATATTTCTAAGAAATGCCTCCAGGGAAAATAGGAAATGTTCTTTGATGTGTGAGTGATGGGCTAAAGACTCGAAAATCAGTCGTAAAAGAATACACAATAAAGAGATGGATGTTTGTTATGGTAGACTTTTAAGGCCAAAAGCATGCTGACAAATAACAGCAGCTGGTGCTTTGACGGCAGCTTTATTTCTGCTTCAATATTTCGAAACTACTCTGAATTTGAAATATCCATCCTCCAAAGAGACCCCCTTGGCAACTTCTACAGAAAGTTTTCATCCCCTGTCAGCTCGTAAGTCGCTGTTTTGTGATCCTGGTCTTATAGCGCAAATATTTTTTTTCCTCGAGAATAATATGTCAGCAATAAATGCCAAAGCAGGTCTTGCTACAACATTTGATTCAATCCAGAAAAACACTGGATCAGCAGGAAGCTGCAGCAAATAAAATCAGTAAAAGACAGAGCAGAGATTATATCTGATACTTGGACTGTACCAGTTAAACTAATTCCCATGACAGAAATGCTTTTATCTGTTTCTGTTGGATATATTTATACTACAACCATCCATGCCTCTCAGTTTTAACTTTAATGTATAAGACAGTCAAAGAGGACGTCATTTTCATGTTCATACTTGTATTTTGGGTCTCTACTAGAACATATTTACATTCTTTAATGTTCAAAACACTTTATTTTTCTCATATTGTCTGTGCTGAAACACACACTTTTTTCCATGGTAGGTCTGTCTCTTTAAGAACTCGTCCCAAAAAAGCCCAGTGAGCATTTAAAGGTCTTCCACAACTCAGCATTATTGCACCAATAATCTTCTTCTAAACACAACCCAACGTGTTCCAGAAGAAATATGATCCAAAATTGTCGCACAATATCACTCACTGGAAAAGCAGTCAATTCATAGTTGTAATTTATCCAAATTTCGAAAATATTGCTTAAGTTTTGCACAAATCTGCAATAGAAACCCACCAAATGTAGCATTATACTGCAAGACAGTTATAGCATAAAATATCTACTCTAAACATGTTCCTGTCTGTAAATTATTGACTTATTATTTGATAATCCAACTCTAACATGGAAAAGATTGTCATTTATCCACCTTTAGAACGATGTCTGTAAAAACATTATTTCAATTACTTTACTTTATTACTTTTCTTAAGACTTGAGGAATGAAATCATCAATGTTTCCTCCTGACTTTATGACAGAAAAAAGCGCTGGTCTGATGTTTGATGGATCTCTCCTTCGTATATCCTTCTACTGCCTTGTTTGTTCTCTGCTTTCTTTTCGATGCCGCTCTGTTTTGTTCTCTTGCAATCTGTCTCAGTCGGTCTCTCTCTCGCTCTCAGACTTGTTCCACAGTAACAAAGGCCCACTACACTTGAAGGGAGGACAGTCACGCTTAGTCAGCCCCTCTCCACTCGCTATAATCAAACACTTTCCGAAGATATGCTGTCATATCGCTCGGTCTCCCTCCAAAACTAAACTAAAGAATCACTGGGCATCAGCTCTGCAGTCCAAAGATAGCTTTACAAGGAAGAGCTTCACATGGAAAAGTTTCAGACTGAAAGCGCTCAAAGAGAGTTCAAGTCAAATATTCAATGAAATATTAGTAATGTCAAGAGGAATATTTGATCAATCAACATTTTATAACAGATGAATTAAATAGTGAGCATGAATTTATCAGACAAGACTTTACAAGAGAAAAAAGGGCAATCACTGATTGAAGTGGGCATGCATGTGTGATTGGCAGTGTCAGAAAGAAACTGTACCTTTGTTAATTTGTAAACTTTGTTAGCTGCATAGAAGTATTAATTTCATTTTACCTTATCTCTGATGCCCTGTCGGATGTTTTCTCTCTCTGCCTCCATTTTTGCATATTTGGCCTTCCTCTCCTCCTCCTGTTGCCTCAGTGCTTCTTGTCTTTCTTCCTCCTTTTTCGCGGCATCGGGGTCCTTCTCCTCCTCCCCACCAAGCATCTTGCCCATGTCTTTGGTGGCCCCTGTTGTCAGTGGTGACAGAGAGAGAGAGAGACGAGTGAGAAATAAAAGATTTCTGCTTGACATTTGTTTTAATGAGTGACACCTGCAATTGACAGTAATTGCACACAACAGATCTCAGTTATCGGCCGTTGCTAAGCATTTGGTGTGCACACGGCCACATCTAAGATTTGGATAATTCAATAGACATTGCTTTGTGTTTCAATCCCCTGTCAGGCCGGCGAAAGAGCAACACTATCTGCCCTCGAACTAACCAAAGACAAAAGTGTCTTTGTGTCAAGTGTGACAATGGATGGAACAAGAGGTGAGCGCCACGACAAGAGCCCGAGATAAGAGACACTGCCATAAATTATTAGCAATTCTTTTGATTGCTTTGGCCTTTGCTATCTCCAACAGGAACGCACACCCTCATGCAGAGGGTTCACTCAGACTGTGGGTCAACATCTGGGAACAAAAAGGCTTTGAGTGCTGTTCAAAGGACCACAATAAACAGACACCGCGACTGATCCCATCGCCTTTCGTTATATATGCTAAACAAGACATCAAGCAAAATATACACATTATTATCTTTAATACAGCTTTGGTGTTTGACTTTGGTGTCCCTACTGGATCGCTTCTAATGCAGATTACTTTCTTGCTCTAGATCGGAGCGCCAGTTCATGTTAATGTCATCGGGTTTTTCCAGTGATGCTTAAAGAGAGCCGAGAAAGATGCAAAAAAGTAATTTTGATTAAGTCCTCCTCTTGATGAAGACATGGTTTATTAAAACGCCCACAGGCTCTGGCAAAGCTGTCTCAGGCGCTGACATCACAGTGTATCTTAACTTCTTCAGACTGTGTCGAGCATCTGGTGTGTGCCACGGGCATCGAATGACATGCTTCATGGGTCACTACACGGCTGGTGTTTTTTGCCCTTGCCCAGCTCCCCAGGAACTGCCCTGTATGTCAGGTGCAAATCCAGGAACAAATATGTCCCGTATGTTGGGATGTGGAAAGTAAAGGCCTTTGCACACCATGTTTGCTTTGTTCATTTTCTTCTCATAAAGCAAAAGTTTGCAAAACGTGCAAAATGAAAAGATGGATTTCTTGCCTCTCTCCACTGGAGGTACCTCCAGAGTTAGGCCACTTTTTCTGAACTTCTTTGCAGTCAAACAACTATGATCTGTCACCTCTCAACATCACCAAAACATCCTCACAATCTTACAGTTAAAACGTTGCATCTTATTTAGCATTTAAAGTTATTGGGACGCTATTTGAAATAATAAACATCCTTAAAACATTGAAACCTTTGAACATTGATTAAAATATTTTTCTTTAAAACATTATCACAACTTGTGGGTGATGTTAGCCAATGTTGTGGGAACGTTCCCTGCTTGCTGGGCTTACATTTTGCTCCAAGTATGACCTGGCAGTACCGTTACCAGAACATTTTTATGTTACACTTTGTCAGTTTAGCTGCTTAAGTAAAACCCTTAAACAAAGACTGGTATTATCCTCCAAATCCTAACACGTTGAGAGACCGTAGTTCAGATTAGGAAGTTGCACAAATTAATCTTGAGTGTCATCCTGCTTGTTCAGCTGCTCCCGTGGTGCTTTTGAACATTACCTTTACACAGCGCTCCGGCTGTGTGTTCTCACTCCAGAGGCATTCGCGGTTCTTTCCAGCTCAGTGGCTGGAAACATGCCAGTGCTCTAACAGTGGCCCGACGAACCCTGAACCCACAACTTTTCGCTCACTTCCCACTCGCGGGGATGGAAATTGATTTTAATGAGAACTGGACCTCCTGGTTTACACCGGGTGAATCTGAAATACGCCTGGCTCTTTTTTTTTCCGAGTCCAGCTCACTTCCTGTCACTATTAGCGCCCTGATCTGTGCTCGGCTGCTATGCTGAGCCTCGCAGGCTCTCCGGAGGAACAACTCAAAGACACAGCCATCTGCTTCAGCTGTGAAATTGATGAGACAGCGATGACCTTGAGGTTCTTGGCTGCAGTTCGAACTTGCTGTGTTGACGGACCAGGACAAGCCCCGGTCCTTAGTCATACGGAGCCTGGTGACTGCTAATTAATAAACAGACATGTTGATGTTTCATGTTTTAACTCCTCAGTGTGCAGAAGACATGACATGTTGGCATGTAATGCATGCTTTCTGCTCATTATCTCAAGGCTTTTTCACATCAGTGTAAAAAGACAGTGGAGTGATACACATAAAGGGGCCACATGTCTGGAGTTATGAGTTTATCCAGTCCAAATAAAAGGCGCCCTCTGACTAGGTGTGAAGAAAATCAAAGGTGCATGTGTAATGTTTCTTCAAACACACCTAAATCTCAACTATTGTATGCATAAGGTCACCACATATGGTGAGCATTAGAGTTCTTTCTTGACCTTCGTCATGAGACTTGATTGAAAGTGACAGAAAAATCAGAAGTTGTGGTTATTTCAATAAATTTCTGTGACAGCATGATGCTGCATCCAATAATAAAGACAGTGAAATATAATCAAAAGCTATCAAAAAAGCTATTTATTGGATATTGATTTGATATATTTTTTGTCAAAAAGTAATTCCTAAAAAACTGTATGGTTACTTGCAAGTTTCCTCATTTTTCTCTAAATATCATCCCTGACCAGTCTCCTCGCCAAACACTCAAAGTGGTAGAAAGATGCTTTCTGATTTTGTCTAAAAGCAGAACCTTGTAGAGCCACTTTCCTGCAGTAACACTCATAAGGACATGTCTGTTTCTCTGTGCTTAAATCACCCTGAGGACGAACCAAACTGATGCTCTACAGTAAACTTTCTCTCTGACTTTGTTGGTCGTAGCTTGAGGAGGTTTCCCAAATCTTGTATGCATAGCAATCTCAGCAGAGGCTGAGAAGACTCTGATGGAGAAAATCCCTCATCACGTCTGGCATAATAAATTCCTTTTTGGCCAAGCTGAACAGAGAAACTTTTGAAATTAAAACTTGTTAAACTTCAGAGTCTGCAGATTGAAATTAAAAATAGCACCACATGAGAAACAGAGACAAGGGAGTAAGAGGATATATCTCATAAAGTCTACACTGAAACAAGGTATAAGGCATCATCTATTTTCAACTTTTCATTAAAACTGCCACTGATACCAGAATGACAATTTGTGTTATAGGTTAGAACAAAGATATAATGTTGAAACTCAATGTGGCAATCTGATTAACCCTGCTGTGTTACAATTATGCTCTTATTAAAAAGTATTTTTCAGTATAATCGGCTGTAATATCAGACAGACACACCTCTTATCTCGGGGCTACTGCTGATGATTTCCACTTCTTTGCAACTGATTCCACTTTATCTCTAGTATTTCACATGTTGCCGTGCCTCTCCCAAGCCTCCTCCACATGACTAATCTGGATGCTCGGGGCTAATTAGCTCGTCTGATTGTGACAAAGTTGCTGTGTAGGAGCCCGAGACAGTTGTCGTTCCCATAAGCCCTGGTGTCATCAAACGCTGCCAGCTGTGGCGTCTGGGAGCGGTAAGCAAAGCGAAAAAGCTCCAGAGGAAGAGCAGAGAGCCTCGGCTATGGTTAGAAAAACACGTAAACATGGTCGACAGTACTTAATTTGAAAGTACAATGAATAACTCATCCTTCACCACCGTGAGAGCTGAAGACAACTAGCTGATTGCTTAAATTGGTAGTAAAAGGCAAATAAAGGATTTAACTGGAGTCCTTAAACTCCTTTTATGATTAATCTAAAGCCAACAAGTTCACATCTAGTATACCTCCTGATATGATCTGTGATGTTTAAGGCCAAAGAGACCTTTTCTGGACATTTTACAAGACTTAAAAGTCCAAGAACCAACCACACAAACCACACTTTTAACAAGCTGCTAAATCTAAAAAAAATTAATCTGAATAAATTGTTTTTTTGTAAACATAGGGAAAAAAGGCAATGAGCAACGTGGCAAAACATGTCCTACAAATTAAAAGAAATTAGCATAAGGTGACAAGAGACTGACCTGAAAATTTGCTAAAAGTAGAAAAAAGTGAGTGAGAGACAAAGAGAACAATAAGAGCTCACTCCAGCTGATCCGGCAGTGATGCGCCGTGACGCACTCAAACCACAACCGGTGGGAGTTGACGGATGAGGGAGCACGGAGCAAAACTGCAGCTGAGCCGTACTGCAACGCAGATGCAAGCGGTGGAAATCCAGATGTAAAAGTCAGAGGATCTACAAAGTCGTGATTAATCTGCTGGGTATCATAAATATCTGGAAATCCATTTAATAGCTGTGGAGGCATCTCACTAAAAAAAAACATCAGCTTCATGGTGGTGCTAGATGAAAAGTCAGCAGGGTTCATCCTCAGTGGATTATGAATGTCTGTGCATAATTTCATTGCATCTATTCGTTTCCATCCTCAGAAGCATGCTGCTAACAACCCGTTTCAAGTCATTCCTTACTACAGAAACCAAACCTAACCTGTTAAGTGACATCAGTGCCCTGAGTATGAAGAGCTAGTTAACTGTAGTAACATTACAGCTTAAAAAGGGCCTTTGAATGTCAGCTGAGGCCTGAGGGCTAATTTTGGAAACAGAAAAAGGCCACTTTTCAGTCAAAGCTAAAGACGCTCCTTGTTCGCACTGCTTCCTCCACCCAGTAATGACTGCAAACTTATTTTAAACTTGATTTTTAAATCTTTTTGTAAATAGTCTTTTTATCTTTTCACTCTCGTCTGCACATTTGCTGTTGTTTTGTTTTATATTTTTCTGCTCTGTAAAGCACTTTAAATTGCCCTGTTGTATGAAATGTGCGATAGAAATAAAGCTGCTTTGTCGTACAGAGAGATCAGTATCAGAGAGAAGTTTGGTAGTAATGGATGGTCGGGTCTCCGTGTTGCATTAGACCGGGCCGAGTTACATAAAAGGCTGGCTTTAGATTCGGAGCGTCTGGAAGTATCTGCGATGCCGTGTGTGTGCGGATGAAGCTCTGCTGGGTGTTAAAAACCGAGAACAAAATGTACAGCTTTTGATTCCCACTATGCATCTGTGCATGTGCGATGTGTGTGTCACAGTTCGCGTGCACGGCCGCTGTGAACAGTCAGAGCCGAGTATAAACTGAGCGTGTGTCCTCCAGGTGCATTTGGGCTCTGTGTGGGTTTTTTTTTCTTTTTTTTCTCGAGCTGACGGACGGGTGAGACCACATGAGAAGTGTCCCCTGTGGAGCCCAAAGGCACACCATGAAGGACGAAGTGTGAGAAAGACAGAGAGAGAGGGCTGAAATTGAAGATGCAGAGAAACAAGGACAGAGGAATAAGGTCAACTAGAATGAGAAAGAGTGAGATTATTTCCACTACGAGACAGCAAATTAGAGCGATCGATGGAGAATGACTTAGCTTAAATAAGAAAAAAGAGAGTAAAAGACCAAAAGTGGAAAATCTGTAACAAAGATGAATGAAAGAGTGCAAAAATTACAAGAAAAGGATTTTAGGAAAGGAAAAAAAGTAATAATGGCAAAAAAAAGGACAGTAGGCAGGTTTTCATTACAGATTTGTGAAAAAATTAAGCTGTATTTTGGAAATGGTAATAAAACACAATTGTGAGACGACTGCGTTTCCACTGAGAGATGTTCTGCGACTTCTCCTCTTGCAGTAAAATTCCAACACGCATGACGATGGATGTTCAAAACATCAGCGGGTTTTTTTCTATTGTTGCCACCGCACTAACTGCCATTATTCCCAATCAAAGACGACGTAGGTGTGTTATGTGATAACAATAGGAAGGTGAGCCCCTCTTATGTGGGAGCGGCCACGTCTGAGGGATTTCTGGGAGCTGATAGTCCACGATGTCACAGAGGAATTTTGGATTCAAAACTTCCGGATGATCGGCTCAACTTTTAAAGAGTTATGCGATGCGATAACGCCTCTTGTAGCTCCTGCTGCATCATGAGGGAGCCAGTTCCTACTGACAGGAACATAACCATAATATCATGTGACCGAGAAAAGCCAAAAATGTGTCTTCATTGCACTTTTGGAAAACATGGCTTTTCTGAATAGCCTGAAATACCACTTTATGTGTAAAACTTTGTGTAATAAATGTGACTTTTAAATCGATATCTCACCATTAGGTCTATTTTATATTCACGATTTCAATTTTACACAATTTGAGGGTTAATGGAAACCCTCCTAGTGAGGAACGAAGTAAAGACAGCGAAATTTTGTTTTGTTTCAGGGAAAAGTTGAGAGAAAGAGAGAAAAGACACAAAGCTATATTGACATACAAAGAAAGATAAAACTGGAGGGCAACAAAAAGAGAAACAGATTGAGAGAAAAAGCGACAGAGAAAGATGAAAGAAAAAGGTGTTGTGAGGACTGCAGGGAAGACGGGAGATACTGCAGAAAAAAAAGTAAGAGCAGGAGAGAGGAAACAGCGGGACCTGCTCAAGGACTCTGTGTTCCTGCTCTCCCATCTGTCACCGGTCCCACGGCTGCCGACTGGCAGGCCCCTGCTTCAGTCCCCAGGGCCCGCACCAACCGTCCAGACCATCATCATCAGTCTTTTGCCCACGAGCCGGGATGAAGGTGGAGAGACCACCAAGGGAGCCTCACCGTAAGGCAGAAAACAAAGAGAGTGGGCTCAGAGAGAGCAGACTATCGTTCCTCTGTCTCTCAGCGTCCTCCGTATGTGGAGACAAAAAAGATCTGCTTCTGAACCTCTTTTGCTGTTTCTATTAGTTTTATGGCATATTTACTGTCTGGTTAATTCTCAATGTTCTCAGCACTGTTTTCAGCAACAGCAGCAGGCGGCTGCGTTCAGCAGCACTGATGGATACAGCATCAGTTCCTCAGAGCTGATTAATGTAAATGAATTCAACCTTTCAAACCTTCTAGTTGTGATACTTTCTGCAAAATGTGGTGGCCGTTTCTTTGGTGACCAAAAGTCTAAAAGTCCCAAAAGTCAATTTCCTTGACAGTCCATTATCCCCCAATCAAACGCCCATAGCTTTAATGTCCGATTTCTCTGAAAATACACACTTGACCCAAACACCAGAAAAAAAACCAAAACAAAAAAACTGTTTGCATTGCAAACCACGGATGTGTTGAATTTGTCAACAATGCATGCTGTTTAATGAACGTGCAGTTAATTTTAGGCAAGGGATAATAACAATTAATCGACGATTAATGAATTGGTTGAGAATTTAATCAAACCTGCTAATTTAAATCAATAGGCTTTATTGGCAATATGTTGTTGTGAGCTTTGACTGAGGATAAAACACATTTTGTTTAAAATAAGCAATGTTTTTTGTTTTTTTTGTTCAAATAATTGGTTGTTAATGTTACCAATTAACTGACTACAAAAAGTGCTTACAATTTGCAGCCCTAGTTTAGGCACAAAACCACTAATTGTTGGGAAAAGTGCTTAAAACACATGTTTAGTTGCATAAGTCAATGAAAATAGAGGCAGCGGTCGGTGAAAAACAGCCGGGTTCAGTAGTTTAAACACTGAAGGTGTCTGGAAACACATCTGGGATTGTTGGCTCAGATGGCGCAGGGGAAGTGTATTTTCGGAAAAACAGGACTTTAAGAGCAGTGGGCATTTGTTTTTGGGATAATTTGCTGTCAGAGAGACGGGCTTTTGGCCTAATCAAACAATTTTCGGACACATGGGGCTTTAACATCTACATCCCTCTTCTTTATGCATCAGAGGGTCTTTTTTGGGCCAGTGTGCTTCTGTGGCCCACTATCACACTCATTCATTGACCCAAAATTGTGGCCTTTTTTTGGCATAAGCACCAGAGGAGGCACTACAGGATGTGGCCGAACACATGCTCATGCTAGTTTTTTTTCACAGTTAAATAAAGATGATTTATTCGCCCACTGAGTGCCGGTGACTTGGCCAAGGACGACTAGAAAAGCTTTTACATTGACTTCAGAGTAACAAGGATGCTATGAGTCGTTAATCTTCCTGAGTAATCTGAATAATCACACAATCAAATTTGAGAACCTCCGTCATGTGCAGTTTATTGCTTTTGAATTTGCCTTGACTTCATGAAAAGATGTTGCTGAGGTGGAAAAAACCCATCAGGTTATCAGTGTGGGTGTTTATAAAGTGACAAAAACACGTTCACATCCACATCTCGCCAACTTCTCAAAGGTCACGTTGATGTCACGGTTGCGTCGTGATGCTTTAAAAGATCCGCAGCTGTGTTTCAACTCCTACACCAAGTTTTCTCTGTGTCAGACCTTGAAAAGATAAGAAAAAAAAATCTTTTGTGAAAGCAGCACTGAGTCACTTTTCACACTGAGCTGTCTGTGCCGCTGCTTGACAACTATTGACTCAATCAGGGAGACTGGTTTGGTTTTTTGGAACACAGTTGTCCTTTGAGAGCTCAAACAACATTTTGGGTAGGAGACAAGGAAAAAGAGCCCTGTTCAGGACTGAAAATTGCTTCTGTATCGCCAAGAGTGACAGGCTGACCAGGGGAGAGATTATTTTAATAGATGAATTGTGCCAAGTTCAATCTCCTCTAAAGTGTCCGTGAGCCCATTCGCCTTCTGTTCCTTGTGCGTTGATGCTGTTAAGAGGGGGCCGTCAGTGATTTGACTTGTCTCCGTGTCTTTTAAAAAATGTCCTGAGCAGAAAACTGAGCTGCTGCTGGTGTGGTGATCCAAGTGGCTTGAATGAAAAATAACATAATGCTGCATTATTGTGATGTCTGAAGGTCGTAGTTTCCGAGCTGGAAAGTCATTCTTCCGTGTTCACGTGCTGTAAAGTCGTAAAGTGGGAACAACATGGAAGATACAAAGAAGACGGGCTGCGTTTTAATGCTAAAAACGTTCAAACAAGGCATTGATAGCTGTTTCCAGTTTATTTAAATATTTTTCTTTTTTCAATATTTGTGTATCTAATCTAGGTCACTCTACATTGACAGCACTTAACATTAATACCAAATTACACTTTACATGTGATCAAAAATTTATATGAATTACATTAATTTATAAAAACATTTCTTATTATTGACTTTGCCCGCCATGTTTATGCATTTGTGACATCAAGTCGGCTACTCATGTTATAAACAACATTATCAGTGTTAGTATACTCTGGCCTGGCATGCTTTATAGTTAAAAGTTTGCTAGCTTGCTACAGCTAATAGATCCATACACTGAAATGTGCAACTATGAAAAATAAATGAAAATTATGAATTTTCTTTTTCCATCAGTTGTTGACACTGTTTCCGTGCTTTCCGCCATTTTCTTTTAATTAAATTAATTTAAAAAAATGCTATTAAAAAATGCTTATATTTGATATTTTTCCAATCCCAAAATACAACTTTCAAATGTTTCTATACCTTATCTGTGGATGTGTATGATTTAAGTATGTGTTAATGCTCTTTGGCTCAATAAAAAGATTTTAAACTGAAATAAAGGCACCGACAGTCCAGTGAACGTGTAGAAAACTGAATGAGAATCTCAGCAGCAGAGTCAATAGAAACAGGAATCATGTCAGCGGTTGACGTATTTGGAGAAGCGGACAGAGATGCAGAATGACTTTTCATTCCCTGGAAGTAAAATTTAAAGAGGACACTAAGGAGATGTCTCAACCTTCACATCACACCTCAGTAAATCTCTAGGGGTACATGGGAAATGGAGGCTGGAGGAACATCATTTCTGTGCTTTATCACCCGTTTGCAACCATTATCATTGGAGGACAGCTCGCAGGGATTCTGGCCTTGGCGCTGAGTGAGCAGGGACAGGACACATTTATCACCTCTGAGGTATGCATCAAGGACGAGGCGAACCATCCATCCACACACAAACACACAGTGTGCAGGTCAACACAACACACTTTTACTCGTTCTTCTTATTCCATCTAATGTGCAGACGAAGCATATTCGACAAGATTAATGACACCATCAATCATGAAAATGAGTCACTAAATCAATAGATTGGAAAATAAAAGACGTGTTTATGATCAGAGAGCTCAACTCAAAACAACCAATGAATCAGAGAACAACGTCTGATCAATGAAGATACAAATCCCAGTGAGCTTTGTGTTATGTTTCCCCCGAAAACAAAAACTGAAGGGCATGGGACGCAGTTTGGGAAACTGTCAAAACACTGCACATGAACAAGAGGGTGAAGCAAAATCAGCCTCTTTGGTTTCTTAAAGGTGGCGTGGGAATAAAACTCCACACATCAACCCACTGATGTCATCTAAAATGAGAGAAAATGAAATAATTGGTCCCAAATTGAGAGTAAATTTGGAGTCACTGAATAAAGGGGAAACAAAATGACACTTCCAACACACACTCAACTCAAATTTCCACTCAAAACAAAACAAAAAGAAAGAAAGCCAACCGAAGGTGTTCACTATCTGAAGACACACAACCAACTGAGCAGGAAAAAGCCAACCTCCCAAAAAAGGCTCCCAGCACAGCTGATTGCAGCAGCTGAGGAGAACGCCGCAGCTGCACCCAATAACTCCTGATTAGCAAGGAAAGATTTTGGATCTGTGTGGATTTCTGACCATTTATATTAACATTTGTAAAAGACAGATTTCATCTAACTCTTAGGGACTGTTGGCACATTTTACATGCTTTTCATTCTTCATTTTTTGGAAAGATATGGCTGTGTTCATGCATATGGCATACATTTCTACATTCATTTTGTTAAGTGCAAAAAAAAAAGCGCGATTAAAACAAATTTTTGATCCCACAGCCATCAAAAAATAAAAACATGCATTATCTTATTTCTGGGTGCCATTCTAGGCTTTTGCATTAGAATTTGTCATTTTTTAATATTTCCACCTGACATATTACAGGCTGTGGTAATAATATTTAAAAAAAAAAAACAAAAAAAAAAAAACAAAACTTTGAATGTAATATATTGAAAATAATTCGAAAATAATTCATTTTTTTTCTTAATTTTTTTTTTATCTAAAAAGTTAGTGGCATTATGACAAAAATGTGGAATTTAAATGGTTAAAATTCTGAAAATTAATGAATATTTGAAATTCATATTTAGAACTGAGAAAATAGAAAATAATATTAATTTATAATATTTTTATAGCGTGATTTTGAAAAGTGCATTTTGTGTGCTGAGCGATTCGAGTGCGTGTAATATTAAAGCGGGCCCTAAGGGTTAAACACCTCAATACATCCAGCAAAAAATATACAACCTTTCTATGTTTGCTGAGGTTTCACCATAATATCATTTCAGCCGTCACTTTCATCGTGATCATCATTAGCTCATTACATGATTTGCTTTGTATAGAAAGTAGGTCTGATGGCGTCTTCTGGCTCCTCAGATACTGAATCTGCACTGGAGCGAGCTCTAACAGCCCACGACAGCTCGGGGTGGCACGTTTGGTCGCGTGCCAGAGATCACAGAGAGCAATCGCAGGACTTCATAAGCAATTACTCCGGAGTCACTGCAGTAATGAGTCATGGAGGTGACGCTGCGGCAGGCTAACCCTCTGCACTCTACCCACCACAGAGTCAGGGGGAGGATAAAATGCAGGAAATATTCTTTTTATAGTACACTTGTCAAGAAAAGTGACCATCTGAAATTAAAAAAATGTTAAGTCCCCTGAAACCTGAGCAAATTTGCTTAATTTCTTTCAAGTACATGTGAAGAAGTCAATGATAAACTTAAAAAATTACAACAAACTTTAAATTGAAATTAGTAAAAGAGCAATAAATAAACACGAAAAATGGTTTAAGATATATTGGGTTAAGAAAGCAATGAAATCGCATAACGGTTAAATTTTTTCTTTATTTTCTTCTTGTTTTAAAGAATTACTATGGTTTACTGTAGTTTCTTTCAAGCACTTTTTTCTGTTTTATTTATTTTTGTTTTGTTTTGTTTTTGTTTTCAGGGAATTTTCTTGTAATTTTTCCTAATTTCTCACAATTTTGGGGGTCATTGTGTTTTAGTTGCTCATTGCCTTTTCCCTATTTTATTGAAATGCATAAAGCCAATTTGCCCAGTTTGTCAAAAACTTTATTATGTGTAACATCAAACCTTAACAAAATGAATAGGATCTACATGGAAGCAGGAAGACTTGTGTTGGTGCATGTGTGCATCAAAATAAGCTCCTTAATGCTGAGGTTATCGATTCAGGGCTTCGACCTCGATCTTGGCGCTGCTGAAGTGTCCTTGAGCAGATTACTGAACATCTCACTGCGTCACAGCTCTATAAAACGCAGACGTGTTCTGACCCTGACCATCATGTCTGGAATAGAAGATTGTTTTTATTCCCCCTACAGGGATCAATAAGGTATCAGACGGTACTTTAAAGGCATATTCCTCCAGCAGGGTTTTTTTTTAAAGCTCTGTCTGGTTTTCTGATCCCTGTGTGTGCGTACATTAAAAGAAAAACCTATAAATAGTCTACTAGACTGCTCATTAAATGCCTCGGTGAGAGGCTGAGGTATTAATGCAGACTTTCTGAACATGATGAAGAGCTGTGTAAAGTCTGTGTACATTCAAGGGCAAATGCTTGGGTTTAATATCCACTAATGAAAGAGATTTTGTTTTAATGCAAGGAATTATTATTATTTTTGAACCCTAAAACCTTTAAGGGTTAAAAAAAAGTCCCTCCTCGGTCCTTCAAACATTACTTGATATGCCTCCCCTGTTTTGCACCACATAAATAACATGAGAAGAGAAACAAGTTAATCAGCTCTGAAGCCAAAAAAAGTATATCTTTTTAAGTACACTGTTCATTAATTAAAGCTAATTATGTTCATATTTTATAACTGAATGATGGACCTGTTTAATATCAATTACCTAGTTATCAGAGGAAAGTGTTTCTGTATTGGTAGACCATTTTTAAACTTTTAAAAAGTTCTTTTTTTTTTCTTTTGAAGCTTGTTATAATCACACGTCAATCACTCCAATCGCTGAGATCATGTTAGTTCATTCTCACACTAATTATTCAAGGCCTAATTATAACCGGCTTGTTTGGAGCCACTGCTGTTTGCTTTCTTCTGTCAGGTACGAGACATGAAAGCAATTACGTTCGAGTCAGAAGTGACGAAGATTCGTTCAACTCTTTGCGGAGCTGAATAATTGGTCTTGATAATTGCCTTAGAGAGGATCAGTGCACAAGTGACAAATAAAAAATTAAATAATTGGATTTGTCAACTAATTAGACAACTATTACAAAGAAAGCCACTGATTGATTGGATAATAAAGTGCTTAAAAAAGGGTGAATTTTTAAGAAATTTAAACATTACATTTCTTCTCTAAAGGATAAACTGAGTAATTGGTTATCCATCTTTTGAGTTGATTTATTTCACACATTTACCTGAAAGTCTTCGCTTCTGTTTCCAGTTGTCCTATTTATACACCTCCTGCGTACCTGAGACGTGACTTCTAACACCTCATTTCAGATCCAATTAACAGGTTAGATAATCAACAGATTCCTTCATCTCTTACTGTTCTGCATGAAAATGAACCAAAAAAAGCATCAAACGTCTGAAACTGAACTCATCCTTAAGAGATATACAAGCAGCACTGAACATACTGATATCTGCATGTGTGTAAACAAAAGTGATGTTATCTTTTATTCTACATGTAACAGGTTGTTGCATATTCCCAGATGAAGGCATTAAAGTTGAAACCGAATGCATGAATGAAAAAAGGGGGGATTTGTCAAACAAGAGCTATGTTCTGGAGAATCCATCAATCCTAGATTTGCATTTTCAGCAGCGGTATTTCCCACATGACTACAGATGCTAATGCGGCTCCCCCTTCAGCTCCGCAATGAAAATTCCCCATCATCCACGCAGCTAAAAGACTCGTTCACATTAACGCAATAGCAGCTCCTGACACGGCTCTCATTTTACACAATTTGTGGATCTCTCATCTGAAAATCAATGATCCAAACATCGCCATGATGACATCCCTATCTGTTTGATGAGGGTGTCAACGACAGGCTGAAACAGAGGCCAAAGATGTCTTGATGTTCATTTAAGATAAATATAAAACACCACTGTGAGTCATAAACTATGCAGTGAGAGGTTAAATGAATACTTCACCCTAAAAATTATCATTTGTATATTTATATCTCACCCAGTGGTAAAACACTTTATGCGAGGAAAACTTTTTTCTTGCATGACTCTGATAAACAAAGAATTTTAAATAATCCAAATAAATTGATGTATCAGGGGTAAGCATTGAAAAATGGAAATTTATTTTTAAACATCCAATCAAAAACTCTCACACAACTCAACAATTTAAAGGTTTTAAAGAACCGAATCCTGTTTTTCCTTAACTTTCATTCCTAAATTCATCTCTGTTTCTCGCCCCTTCCTCGCTTATTTGTTAGAAAGTAACTAAATGCTTCAGGAAAACATATTGGAGTAAAACTATCCATTTTATTGAAGAGATGTATTGGAGTAAAAACGAAAGTTGACAAGAATATATAAACTAAAGAACAGTAGAGATACTCCCAATAAAAAGTGACTGACTGTGAAGAAGTAATATTACTTTGTACCCTGTAGACACAAACAAATGAACTGACAGAGGCAGTGTTAGACCAGCAACTCCAGTGTTCAGTGAGGTAAAATTACTGTTTCATCAATAGATTTTAGTTTTGAAGAGAGTACAGATAAGTTTCACTTGCAGTTCAGCTCCCTGATGGAGAGGGCTGTCTGTTTTGGAAGTAACTGAGCATAAAACTGGATAAATGAAACTTGGATTATACAGCACGAGTTGTGCGAGAATTTGTGAAGAGATGCTTTGATATATTTTTGTTGTTGTTAAACACAGACTCCTTTAAAAACATTTAATGAAGAATTTTATCCATTTTTGGATACGTCATTCAGCAGAGGCATGTGAGAAAAACAGTTTTCTGAACAAAACGTAGCGTAACATGGGGTAATTAATAATTGATACACCAATGATCATTTGAGAGGTGCAGCATTTCTTTAAGAATCTAAGCCTCCTGCATTTCAGTCTGTCGAAAAAGGACAGAAAATCCTAAACCACAGAGCTTTAAGTATTTTTGGAGTTCGTCAAGTGGGTCAACAACTTTTTCTCATTATCCAAGTTGTTTATTTTATCGACAAGGACTTAGGACCCCACTAAAAAACACTCATTCATCTGCATGGATTTCAGAATAAAACCATCTATAAACTGCCTTATAGATGGATAACATGAAGTTCAATTTGAGATTAATTAGTCAAGGTAAGCAGTAAACTCAAATTGAATCCCAAATTACAATACCACCTTTAAGGAAAAGTCAAAAAGCTTGGCGCTCTGTGATGCTGCTGTCACCTTCAGAAACAGGAATTACCATGAAAAAAACCCGTGGAGCTAAGCTGGCTGAGATCCTGCTCGGGTTTGTACTCTCAGCATTATGCATACACACTGATCCCTAAGACCCGAGGCTCCGCTTCCCTCTCAGCCCCCAGTTGTGCTTTTAGCTCCAATGTCAGCTCCTGCCTCTACGCTAATATCAGGAACCATGATTCAATCCTCTGAGCCTCCTGATGGCTCTGGGAAACCTCACTCTGTGAATTTACTCGATGGATCCAAGGCTCCCCGCTACGCATAATCAGCGTCACCTCATCCTCTCCCGCCACTCTCTGAGTATACTCATCGATCACGTGCGGGGAAATCTGATTTCAATGATAACTAACACC
This sequence comes from Plectropomus leopardus, assembly GCF_008729295.1. Classification (NCBI taxonomy): domain Eukaryota; kingdom Metazoa; phylum Chordata; class Actinopteri; order Perciformes; family Serranidae; genus Plectropomus; species Plectropomus leopardus. Next base: position 31,963,027 of record NC_056471.1, read on the forward strand.
ATTACTCAAACATGAGATCGCACCGACCTCCACGCCGTCATCCGTGGCTCGGATTTGTGCGGCTTTGGTGCTTTTTGAGCATGTGAAATATGAAAATGCAATTCATGCCAATCCCTCTCACAGCATGAGTGGTCATGCAGGAACAAAGACGGTGCGTACATACAGAGCAGGACTGCGGAGCTCTGCACGGCTCAGATTTGGATGCGATTTCAAATCTACTTATGCAAGTGTGAAAAACACCTGCCATCCTGTTTCGTGCAGTCCACATCTGTTAAATTATGCTTATCTGCAGTCGGACTGTCAAACGGCTTCACACACACGTCATTTTAACACGTTCTATGACACGTGGATGCACCGCTGCTTGAAGCATCACTGAAGACAAAAGTAGTGAAAAAAAGGGAAATATTTTCCTTCAAATGTTGCCGAGGAAAAATACAAACCACCTTAAATCAGTGTTTGAATAGGAATCAATAGCAAGCATTTTTTAGGCACTTGTGCTTGTATTATATACTACTTTAAACATCCTCTTCACCATATTTCATAAACAAAATACTGTATATTTTACTCCTCTACATATATGAGACATTAAAAGTTAAAAGTCTTTTCATA